>NW_013542781.1:2162-2329 GCF_000499545.2 Eimeria tenella
TCGTTCCCCAGCCATGTTACTCGCTGTGTGCTAACTTCAAAGGGGTTAGGGTTTAGGGTTTAGGGTTTAGGGTTTAGGCAGTGGGGGAGTATTCAGAGTCATCTGCTACCCTCTTATATAGCACAGCAGGGTGGGGGCCCCCAGGGGGGCCCCCGGGGGGCCCCCCC
>NW_013542781.1:2499-2728 GCF_000499545.2 Eimeria tenella
AGGAGCCGCGAGTACAGGTAACCTGCAGAGCAGCAGAACGCAAGTACACACATGGCAAAGTTTCATAAGCCATTTGGCTAGCTAGCTAGCTAGCTAGCTAGCTAGCTAGCTAGCTGGCTTGCCATTCGGCAGCAGCAGCAGCAGCAGCAGCAGAAGCTCTCGAAAGCAGCCACCCCACCCCACAGCAGCAGCAGCAGCGGGCGCAGCAGCAGCAGGAGCAGCAGGGTGA
>NW_013542782.1:0-748 GCF_000499545.2 Eimeria tenella
GAGCGGCGTCAGCAGCAGCAGCAGCAGCACCAGCAGCAGCAGCAGCAGCAGCAGGAGACCTGGCAGCAAGAAGACTCAGGCTTTATGATGTCTGCAGCAGAGATGGGGGAGTTTTAGCCCATGATCGTTTGCTGCTGCAGCAGGCCTTTTATGAAGCTTCTTGGCTGCGCCGCAGGATGGATACGGGAGAGGTAACTAGGGTTTAGGGTTTAGGGTTTAGGGTTTAGGGTTTGAGGTTTAGGGTTTAGGTTTGAAGATTGCGCGCCGCAGTAAGGGCAGCAGTAGTCACGATCAGAGCAGCTGCAGCAGCAACAACTGCAGCAGCAGCAACAGTAGCTGCAGCGACGACAACAACAGCAGCAGCAGCCGCAGCTGCTGCTGCTGCTGCTTCTGTTGCTGCTGCTGCTGCAGTTTTTCCTCCTGCGTCGTCCCTTTTCCACAGCTTTTTACTCGTGCATTTATTTCTTTTCTTCCATAATTAAAAGTCATTTATTATTTATTATTTATCATTTATTTAGTATTTATTTATTATTTATTTGTTTATTAATTTATTTATTTATTTACTTTTGCTGCAGGCAAAGGCCCTTTGCCTAAACCCCACACGGCCAGAGTATTTGGCCGTAGCAGCAAATGACCCTTTAGTGAGGGTTTATGACAGAAGAATGTTATCTCTCAGCAGCTCCAAAACCCCCACTGCCCCAGCAGCAGCAGCAGCAGCAGCAGCAGCAGCAGCAGCAGCAGCAGCAGC
>NW_013542782.1:848-1062 GCF_000499545.2 Eimeria tenella
TTGCTGCTGCGGTGTCCCTACACCTCTCTTTGAACTTTCGTTATTTCTTTTTAAATGAATAAATATTTAAATTAATTCAAATTCATTTTTTTGCAAATGCATGCAGACAGAACTTCAATGCTCGTACCCTGCTGCATGCGCTTAACTGCCCCGTGGATCTTTGTTGCTGCTGCTGCTGCTGCTGCTGCATCTGCTGCTGCTACAGCGGCGCAGC
>NW_013542782.1:1162-1384 GCF_000499545.2 Eimeria tenella
CAGCAGCAGCAGCAGCAGCAGCAGCAGCAGCAGGGCCCCCGCTGCCTTCTGCTGCTTGGAGCATCCGGGGCCAAGTTCCCTGCGACGTTTTTGTCCCTTCTTGTCTTTGGAAAAGGCCTTTTGAAGGCAACGAGAGGGGCCTCAGGCAGCGCCTGCTGCACCCCACACACGTGGCGTAAGCAGCAGCAGCAGCAGCAGCAGCAGCAGCGGGAGGGGGAGGGG
>NW_013542782.1:1484-1767 GCF_000499545.2 Eimeria tenella
CTCTGCAGCAACTTGGGCGAATAAAGCCCTGATCGCACTTACCCCCAACAACCAACTTAATTAATTAATTAATTGATTAAACAATTAATTAATTAATTAATTTATTTATTTATTTATTTATTTATTTCTTAGGCCACACTGGCTGCGTAAACCGCCTTTGCTGGAATGAAACTGGAGACATTTTGGCAAGTACTGGAGATGACAGAAGGGTACTGCTTTGGAGTGTCCCGCAAGTAGAGGGGGCCCTTCTGGGGGCCCCCCTGGGGGGCCCCCCAGGGGGCTC
>NW_013542782.1:1872-2120 GCF_000499545.2 Eimeria tenella
CCCTCTGGGGGCCCCCCAGGGGGCCCCCTGGCTGCCCCCCAGCGGGTTGAGGCCTGGGGGTGTGAGGGTAATCCATCCTGTGGCTTGTATTGAAACAGGTTAGTTTTAATTAATTAATTATTTGTTTAATTATTTAAATAAACAAATAAATAAATGAATTTAATTGATTTATTGCTGTGCGTTTTGGTGGGCTTTTTTGTTGGGGCGGGGGCTGGCTGCGCCGCGCTGCTGCTGCTGCTGCTGCGGGT
>NW_013542783.1:0-249 GCF_000499545.2 Eimeria tenella
CCCCCGCTTCCGCTGCTGCTGCTGCTGCTGCTGCTGCTGCTGCTGCTGCATTGATTGTGTCTTTTTGTTTTTTGTTTTTTTTGAATTAGGAAAAGCGGGCCTCGTGCTGGTGGCCAGTACCCTTTATTCTGACTGTGTAAGATATACCCGTTTGCAGTGGCCTCGGGGGCCCCCTGGGGGCCCCCCTGGGGGCCCCCCTGGCTGCGGCTCCCCCATGGCTTCCTCTCGGGACGGCAGCAGCAGCAGCAG
>NW_013542783.1:403-801 GCF_000499545.2 Eimeria tenella
GCCAGTGCGTGCTGCTGCCAGATGTGCTGCTGCAGCCGCGGGCCCCCAGCAGCGCAGACACGTTTTATGTTGCTGCTGCTTCTCCCACGGGGGGCTTTTTGGTTTTAAACTTTATTGTAAAAGAACCAGAATATACAAATGAGTTTGGAGTATCTCTTTTGGCAATAAGGCATTTGCAGGGGGCCTTCGACAGGTTTGCTGCCACAACAGCCCCCATTCCCGAGGGCCTGCTGCAGCAGCAGCAGCAGCAGCAGCAGCAGCAGCCCCAGCTCTTCTCCCTCGACTCCCTCAACTCCATAGAGATCGCAGGCCTCCCCTCCACGCCCTTCGGGAGCCCGCGGGCGGTCCCCCAGGGGGGCCCCCCCGGGGGCCCCCAAGGGGACCCGCAAGCGGGGGGG
>NW_013542783.1:846-1056 GCF_000499545.2 Eimeria tenella
GCAGCTGGGCCTTTGGACTCACAGAAATGCTGCTGCTGGGGTGCCTGTCGCCCCTGTCTCCCTTCTTAACTCTTATAGCTCTTATTCCAAATCCCTGGGACTATCCTGGCTGCGACTTGCATGCAACAGTTGTGGAGTTGGCCCCCCAGGGGGGCCCCCCGAGGGGCCCCCCAGGGGCCCCCCTGGGGGGCCCCCCCGGCGGGCGCCCCC
>NW_013542783.1:1099-1453 GCF_000499545.2 Eimeria tenella
CTGGGGGAGCAGGGCCCCGGGGGCCCCCTAATTACCTGGGTGGGGGGGGAGGACTTGGCTGGAGCGAGCTCGGGCTTTGCTGAGGAGGAGGGCAGCAGCAGCGCAGCAGCAGCAGCAGCAGCAGCAGCAGAAGAAGAAGAAGAGACGGAGGAGCTGCTGCTGCAGAAGCAAAAAGATTGCTGCAGAAGCTACAGGCGGCTGCTGTGTGTCTCTGAGCCCCGCGGCTGCGTGCTGGTGTACGAGTTATCTTATTACCTGCCGCCGGAGGGCCGCAGCAGCAGCAGCAGCAGCAGGCCCGCGCAGCAGCAGCAGCAGCAGCAGCAGCAGCACGTGCTGCAGTTCCGGCTGCGGCTG
>NW_013542783.1:1537-1803 GCF_000499545.2 Eimeria tenella
CTGCTGTTGTTGCTGGCAGGAAAGTTTTGGCCTGCAGCAGCGGGCCTTATTTGCTGAATTTGTTTGAGTTTCGTCGGCTGCCGAATCCGGATTTGTTTGCTGTTCCTCGTGCTGCTGCTGCTGCTGCTGCTGCAGCAGACGCCGCGGACGCAGCAGGCGCCGCGGACGCAGCAGACGGGCCCGCAGCAGCAGCCCTCACGCAGCAGCAGCAGGCTGCTGCTGCTGCGCAGCAGCACGCTGCAGCAGCCACCGCCTACGTCGAGTAC
>NW_013542783.1:1872-2371 GCF_000499545.2 Eimeria tenella
GCTGCTGCAGCAAAGCTGCCGCCTGCAGCAGGAGCAGCAGCAGCAGCAGGCGCAGCAAACGGCAACCTCAACATACACCACAACAAGACTGCAGAGCTGCAGCATCTGCTGCAGCCCTCGCTGCGGGAAGCCACTGCAGCAGCAGCAGCAGCAGCAGGGAATGGAGCAGCAGCAGATGCGCTGCAGCAGGACCAGGCTTTCCAAAGGCAGCTAGAGCTCATCGCAGCAGACCTCAAGGCCTGCGCCCTCGACAACCAGCAGCTGCTGCGCATGCAGCAGCAGCTGCAGCAGCAGCAGCAGCAACAGCAAAGATCCAGCATAGACAACCGGCCGCCGTGGAACGACCGCTTTGCTGTCAAAGGGTCGGAAAACGATCATATGTACCTTTAACTTGCTGCTGCTGCAGCAGCAGCAGCAACTGCTGCTGCAGCAGCAGCAACTGCTGCTGCAGCAGCAGCAATTGCTGCTGCTGCTGCAGCTGCTGCTTTCATGGCGGGTG
>NW_013542784.1:0-329 GCF_000499545.2 Eimeria tenella
CTGCAGCTGCTGCTCCTGCTGCTGTTGTTGGTACTGCTGTTGCTGCGGCGGCGCTACAGCAGCAACAGCCCCTCGCTGCTGCGCAGTCGACATGGTCAGCAGTGGTCTGCTGCTGCTGCCGCTGCTGCTGCTGCTGCTGCTGCTGCAGTGTGAACGCCCTGGGCGCTGCCGCCGCCCTGGGCGTTCATCTCCCCTGGGGGGCTGCTGCTGCTGGCCAGAGGAAGCTAAGCTGCTGCGGAAAGGAGAGGTTTGCTGCTGCAGCAGGGAGGGCGGGGAGCAGCAGCAGCAGCAGCGGGAGGGTCAGCAGCAGCGAGGGGCCGCTGCAGGGA
>NW_013542784.1:378-1401 GCF_000499545.2 Eimeria tenella
TGCAGGTGGACAGACACCGGAAGCAGCGGGAAAACAAAAAGGGGAGAGAAGGAAAAGAAAGAAAAGACAAAATAATGGAAAAGTAATCAAAAAAGGAAAGAAGCAAAAGAAAGAAAGAAGTGCAGAGAAAAAGAAAGAAGGCGAAAAGCCTATTAATTGCGGAAATACGAAGCTGGGGTGTACCGACACCGCATGCTGCTACTGCCGTTCTGCTGCTGAACGCAACAGCAGCAGCGGCGCCGCTGCAGTGTAAGAAGCTGCAGCAGCAGCAGCAGCCGCGCGCAGCAGCAGCAGCTCAGCAGCAGGTCAGCAGCAGCAGCACCAGCAGCGGCGCCAGGGGACAGCCAGAGGGCCAGCAGCAGGGAGCAGCAAAATGACAAGTCTGAGATAATGAGAGACCACTGCTGCTGCTGCTGCTGCGCGGTGGCGCTGCAGTGTACATACACCCCAACCTAGCGGGGAGCACCTGCTGCTGCTGCGCCCCGCCCGCACCGCAGTCACTGCAGCAGCAGCAGCTACCGTTCTGCACTTTCCGGGCCGTTTCTTCCAGTTTTTTTTGCTTTTTTACCGATAATTATTATTATTATTTATATTTTAAAAGAATTAGCATTTAAAACCGCGAAAAGCCCCGCAGATCGGCCCCCCCGCTGTGGGGGCGCCCGTGGGCGGGCGCCGCCGCTTTGCGCGTCGCTGCAGCAGCAGCAGCAGCAGCAGCTCGCTACACCCTTTCCTTTCTCTTTTCGAATTTAAATTGCTTTTTAGAGTTTGCTGCAGCTCCCGGAAATTTAAAGAAGCAGCAACACCCGCGCAACGCGCAGCAGCAGCTCGCGCCGCCGCTGCACAGCCCTGGACGCTGCTGCTGCTGCACGAAGTAGTTGCTGCTTCTGCTTGCTGCTGCTGCTGCTTCGAAACCAGCCCCCGCGTAACCCTTGCTGCAGCCGCAAACCGATACAATAGAAGCAGCAGCAGCAGCAGCAGCGAGCTGCTGCAGCAGGCCCGCGGCAGCCGCTCTTACACCCCCCC
>NW_013542785.1:0-677 GCF_000499545.2 Eimeria tenella
CACTCCTTATTAGGGTTTAGGGTTTAGGGTCTAGGGTTTGGTGTCAGGGCAGCCTAAAGAGCGAGCAAGCCTTGCTTCGAGGCTTTAGAGTTCAGGGTTTAGGGTTTAGGGTTTAGGGTTTGATTCAAAGCAGATCTCACCGCGAGAAGGCCCTCCTTCTAGAGCCCAGGTTTCTTTCCCAGGCCTGAGGGTTTAGCCCCCAGGGCCTAGCGTTTAGGGTTTAGGGTTTAGGGTTTAGGGTTTAGGGTTTAGGGCTTTTGCAGGGGAGTTTCCACAGCGAGCAGGCGCTGCATGTATAGCCCAGGGCGAGGGTCTGCGGGCTAAGGGCGTGCGGAAGGGTTCAGGGCGCGGGGCCTAGGGTTTAGGGTTTAGGGTTTAGGGTTTAGGGTTTAGGGTTTAGGGTTTTTGCAGGGGAGTTTCCACAGCGAGCAGGCGCTGCTCTACGGCACGCAGCTGGTGGGAGGCGTAAACCCTTCAAAGGGGGGCAGCGTTTGGAGAAGCTCCGATGGGAGGTTTGAACTCCCCGTCTTCAGCTCTGTCCAGGAAGTCTGCGAGGGTTTAGGGTTTAGGGTTTAGGGTTTAGGGTTTGGGGTTTGGGGTTTGGGGGGTGCGGGGTGGGGG
This sequence comes from Eimeria tenella, assembly GCF_000499545.2. NCBI lineage: Eukaryota > Apicomplexa > Conoidasida > Eucoccidiorida > Eimeriidae > Eimeria > Eimeria tenella. Next base: position 622 of record NW_013542785.1, read on the forward strand.
GTTGGGGGCAGGGCGAGGGTTTAGGGTTTAGGGCTTGAGGTTTGGGGGGTGGCGGG
>NW_013542785.1:789-1298 GCF_000499545.2 Eimeria tenella
CTGCTGCTGCTGCTGCAGGCGAAGGAGGCGACTGGCTGCGACGCGTCCATGATATTTGTGCCTCCTGCAAGTGCAGCAGCAGCAATTAAAGAATGCATCGAAGCAAAGTTGCAGCTGGCAGTTTGCATCACTGAGGGCATTCCGCTGCACGACATGGCCCGCATCAAGCTGCTGCTGCAGCAGCAGCAGCAGCAGCAGCAGCAGCAAGTCACGCGCCTCATTGGCCCCAACTGCCCAGGCATTATCAAACCTGGGGAATGCAAAATTGGAATTATGCCTGGCTACATTCACAAGAAGGGTTGTGTTGGTGAGACTTTTTAATTTAATTTAATTTAATTAGTTAGTTTAATTTAATTAATTTAACTTAATTTAATTTGATTTTGTTTTACTCTGCACTTTTGCCCTTTTCACTCTTTTCGATTTGCTGCCCACACGCCGAAGACGCCGGGGAAAGCTGGCAGCTAGCTGCTGCAGCTAGCTGCAGCAGCTAGCTGCAGCAGCTAGCTGCA
>NW_013542785.1:1398-1611 GCF_000499545.2 Eimeria tenella
ATTTTCTTTAGCATTTGCTCTTCAGCAAAATCAGTTAATCTTTCTTGTCTTCCTCCGTCCCGTCTAATTGCCAGTTGTTTAGGGTTTAGGGTTTAGGGTTTAGGGTTTGAGGCTTTGCTCTTCTCTGGAGCCATAAGAGCTTCCGCGGGTTGGACGCTCTGCACGCTGTTTCTGTGGCTAGCTGCAGCTGGACAAGCAGCTAGCTGCCGTTGG
>NW_013542785.1:1696-1838 GCF_000499545.2 Eimeria tenella
GCTAGGGTAACTGTGGCTGGAAGGCCGGCTAGCTAGCTGGCTAGGGAGTTGTGCTGCAGTTAGCTAGCGGCTTCCCGTGGCTAGCCAGACCCCAGGCGTGGCTAGCTAGCCACCACAGTGTGGCTAGCTAGCCACCGAAGTG
>NW_013542785.1:1938-2221 GCF_000499545.2 Eimeria tenella
CGATCACCATAACCAGCAGCATTCCCTCCCTCCCATCCTCCTGCTGCTCATTGTAACCACAACCACAATCATAATAACAATCCTAACCAGCAACACCAGCAGCAGCAGCAGCAGCAGCAGCAGCAGCAGCAGCAGCAGCAGCAACGTGTGTGCTGCAGGCATAGTGAGCCGCAGCGGCACGCTCACCTACGAGGCCGTGAGCCAAACAACTGCAGCAGGACTTGGCCAGTCCACTTGCGTGGGAATTGGGGGCGACCCTTTCAGCGGGACCAGCTTCAAGGAC
>NW_013542785.1:2321-2625 GCF_000499545.2 Eimeria tenella
TAGCAGGCCCCACAGCTGCAACTTAGGGGTTTTAGGACAGAGTCTTGGCAGCAGACCAAACCCTAAACCCTAATTTAGGGTTTCGGGCGCCTGAGCCGTAAGTCCTATTTCGAGTTCTATGGCTCAGCGCTCTGAGCCCGAAACGCTAAATGAGGGTTTCGGTGTTGCGGCGGCGTGTCGGCGGCGTGTGCAGGGTCCAAAAAGACTAAATTTGGCATTAAAATGCAAAACAAATGAAAAGAAATGCAGAAAAATAAAAAAGAATTAATTTTGAATTAGAAAAGGCAGCAAAGTGGAGCTGCGT
>NW_013542786.1:0-5312 GCF_000499545.2 Eimeria tenella
TTAGGGTTTGGTGGGGCTGCAGACATTGAAAACGACGCGCTCATTGAAGCAAGAGACTCGAGCCTGCTGCCCTCTTTGTCCCTGGAGGGGGTACTGGGGGGGGTCTCTTCTTTGCTGGGGGGGCCCGGGGGGCCCCCGGGGCCCCAGGGGGGCCCCCCAGCCTGGGGCAGGGGGGGCCCCCCAGCAGCAGCAGCAGCAGCAGCAGATAGGGGGGGCCCCCAAAGGCGCATGCAGCCCCAAGCCCCTTCAATTTCTGTCAACAGGTGCTGCCCCATTTGCATGGTGGAGTTGGCAGATGAGGACGTGGTGCTGGTAATGCCTTGCGACTCCAGGTCCGCGAGGGTTTAGGGTTTAGGGTTTAGGGTTTAGGGTTTAGGGTTTGGGGTTTGGAGAGCAGGCGCGGGGGGTTGGGACCTGCAGTCGAGGGTTTGGGGTTTGAAGCAGGGGCTGAGGGCCTAAGGGCAAGGGGGGGCTTTCGCCAAGCGAAGCTAGTATCGGTTTAGGGTTTAGGGTTTAGGGTTTAGAGTTCGGGGGTTGGGGAGCGCGCAGGCACTTCTTCCATCGGGGCTGCGTCGAGCACTGGCTAGAAACCAGCCAGGCCTGGTAAGCGAGGCATTAGGGTGGTTTAGGGTTTAGGGTTTAGGGTTTAGGGTTTAGCAGCAAGAGCGCCGCCGCAAGTGCGTGCTGCATTCAGGAATTTGCGGGGCTAGGGTTTAGGGTTTAGGGTTTAGGGTTTGTGGTTTGCTGCAGCCCCATCTGCCGCGCAAACATCGTTCACCTGATTACTGGGGCAGCGGGGCCCTCACAGGGCGAGAGAGGAGTTGAGATGCAGGTCTAGGGTTTAGGGTTTAGGGTTTAGGGTTTGGGGTTGCGACGGCCACGTGGCGCCTCCTCGCGTGTCTGCAGCAGCAGCAGCAGCAGCAGCAGCAGCAGCTGAAAAGTTTGTCTGAGTAGAGTTTGCGCTGTAGCAGCACCTGCAGCACCAGAAGCTGCAGAAGCTGCAGCAGCAGAAGCTGCAGCAGCAGAAGCTGCAGCAGCAGCAGCTGCAGCAGCAGCAGCAGCAGCAGAAGGCGCAGTCTCGCTGGCCTCCGTGCCACTTAAGTGCCACTAGAGAAGCAGCAGTAGCAGCAGCAGTAGCAGCAGCTGCAGCAGCTGCAGCAGCTGCAGCAGCTGCATCAGCTGCAGCAGCAGCTTGCTGCTGCTTCGCTGCTACAACCCGACAAGGCTTTTTCTCCGGTGTAGCTGCAGCATTTTATAAATGGAATTTGTTGCTGCTGCTGCTGCTGGCTCGTTTCTGCAATTATTTATAATTCTATTTATTCCATTTGCATTTGCATTTCCATTTCTTTTATTCAAATTCAAAAGAAATAAATAAAAAGGAAAGAAGGAAATTATTTATTTCCATTTGAGAACCCACAGGGCCAGAACGGGGTGTATGTACACCTGGGAACACGCCTAGCTCAAACGGAAAGAGCTGAATTTAGTTTTTTTTGCCATTATTTGCCTTTATTTATTGTTATTTATCATTAGTTATCATTTATTTCCCGTTGTTTATTTGTTCTTTTGCTGTTTATTTGTGGAGAAGTCCAGCCCGGTGGACGGACACTGCATTTGGTTGTCTGTACACCTCAAACTCCATCGAAACGCATGCAAACGCGGAAATAAAAATATTATTTCATTTAATTTGAATTGTTTTACCGAGTTTGTACTCGAAGAATGCAAGAATACAAATAAAAGTGGAGTTTCCTTTGCATTCTTGGGGTGTATGTACACCTGAGCGTCTCCACGGCTTTGCGCCTCAACAAAAGAACCGAAAGAAGTGGAAATTCATTTTTATTTACTTTAATTGAAATCGCTTTTTATTTTGAAGTTTAAAAGGCCAAAAAGAATGCAAAGAGGAGCCAGAAACGGCTGCATGCACGGGGCTGTTTGGGGCTTTTCTTCTTTTTTGCGCACTTCTTTGGGGCATTACATTTTATTTTTATTTTTGATTGTGCCATTTCTTCGTATCATTTATCATGTTTATTATTATTATTATTACAATTATTTTATTAATTATTAATTTTGTTTATTGTCTATTATTTATTTAATCCTTTTGAACTTAATCTTGAGTGGCAGCAGATTTGCTTTTACTTTTCTTTTTTTCTTGATATGTGCCGGCCTAGGCAAATATCTTTTTATAATTTTCATTCCAAAAACAAAAATGAAAACAAAAATAAAATAAATTAAATTATAGTTGAGAAAATAATAAACGAGATACTAGTTTATTTGAATTAATAAAAAATAAAATATAATTAAAAGTGTTCAAGCGAAATCCATTTGTTTTCATTTTCACTTAAATTGTAATTTTCAAATTGCTGCGAATTTAAAAAAAGAAAAGTTTTTTCAAAATGCCAAATGAATTAAATTGGAGTTAAAGACAAACTCGAAAAACCCCAAAACACATGCATGCAAGCATGCATGCAAACGCATGCATGCATGCATTTCTCGACTTGGGCTTTTCTTGAAAATACACTTTGATAAAAAGGCATTTAAATGCAAAAATTTCAAAAAATTTTAAAAAGTCCTTTTAATGGTATTTGCAAGTTTTAAAATAATTTCAAATTGCAAAAGACTCAAAGAATTCAAAAGTTCTAATTGCAACTCCACTCCAGAACAAAAATGATAAATAAATAATAATAAAAAGAATTCAAAAGAAATGCAACAAAGTATTTATTTGAAGAATTAAAAAGAAATTCAACAAAGTATTTATTCAATTCCAAACAATTCAAATAAATCAAATTAACACTCAACCACGAAAGGGTGGTTTGGATAAAGCCCCATTTGAATGTCCAGAATATCTTCTCTTATCTGCTCTGCAAACGACTTGCTGCTCCCGCTGCTGCTGCTGCTGCTGCTGCTGCTGTGCTGCAGCACCATGGTTTGCTGCTCGAATGTAAGGGCCTTCACTGGGACCACAAGAGCCCCAGTGCCAACACAAAAAACTTCTCGAAGTTCTCCGTTTTCATAAGCTGGCAACAAGTCCCTTTTGACCCAAATCTGGCGCTCCAACACTGTTCACAAACCCTAAACCCTAAACCCTAAACCCTAAACCCTCCATTTCACAAGCTGGCAACAAGTCCCTTTTGACCCAAATCTGGCGCTCCAACACTGTTCACAAACCCTAAACCCTAAACCCTAAACCCTAAACCCTCCATTTCACAAGCTGGCAACAAGTCCCTTTTGACCCAAATCTGGCGCTCCAACACTGTTCACAAACCCTAAACCCTAAACCCTAAACCCTAAACCCTCCATTTCACAAGCTGGCAACAAGTCCCTTTTGACCCAAATCTGGCGCTCCAACACTGTTCACAAACCCTAAACCCTAAACCCTAAACCCTAAACCCTCCATTTCACAAGCTGGCAACAAGTCCTTTTTGACCCAAATCTGGCACTCCAACACTCTCACAAACCCTAAACCCTAAACCCTAAACCCTAAACCGTAAACCCTAAACCCCAAACCCTAACCGCCAAACCCTAACCCCTAAACCCTAAACCGCAAACCCGAACCCCCAACTCCCAACCCCAAGCCTAAACCCTAAACCCTAAACCCTAAACCCTAAGCCTTAAACCGTAAACCCTAAACCCTAAACCCCAAACCCCGAAGCCTAACCGCCAAACCCTAACGCCCAACCCTGAACCGCAAACCCGAACCCCAGCCCCAACCCCAAACCCTAAACCCTAAACCCTAAACCCTAAACCCTCGCTTGCCTTGGATGTGTTTGTACTTTTCGCGGGTGAGTTGGAGAACAGTGTTTCTCATGACTCCGGGCAAAATGAGATTTCTCTCAATTGAAGGAGTTATTAATTTTAATTCTTTTTTTTTATTTTCAATTAAAACAAAAACAGACATTGCCCCCGCCTCCGTCAACATGAAGTCCCCGCCTTCGGGAAACGTCCACAGCAGCTGCGCTCAAACCCTAAACCCTAAACCCTAAGCCCTAAACCCTAAACCCTAAACCCTAAACCCTACACCCTCGCATGCCCGCAGCTCCCCAAATATAACGCGCAAACCCTAGACCCAAGCGTAAACTTGCAGGCCCTGAACCCCCAGCCCTACCCCGAAACCCCAAACCCTAAACCCTAAACCCTAAACCCTAAACCCTAGGGACCTGGTCGCATCCCTGCTGCTGGCGGTCCTTCTGGGGTTTGAGAGTGGGGCCATAATTGCTGCTGAGTTTAAACCCTCCGCCGCTGCCGGGCCAAGCCCTCACAAACTCTGTTTCTATGTGCAGCTTTATTCCCGAAGCTGAAGCACACACAATCCCTGCTGCTGCTGCTGCTGCTGCTGCTGCTGCTGCTGCGGCTGCTGCGGAGGCAGCAGAGGCAGCAAGGCTGCTGAAGACCCGCGCAGAAGCAGCAGCAGCAGCCGAAGCAGCAGAAGCGGCAGAAGTAGAAACAGCAGCAGCAGCAGCAGCAGCAGCAGCAGCAGCAGCAGCAGCAGCAGCAGCAGTACCGAAATAATTTCCGCTGGGGCATCCCAAGACGATCAGCTTGGCTTCGCGAGGTGGATATACACCCAAGCTGCTCTGCAGAGCCAAAACAAGCCCTAAACCCTCGCGAAACCCTAAACCCTAAACCCGAAAGCCTAAAGCCTAAACCCTAAACCCTAATTCTCTAAACTGCCTGCCCACAATTAAGCGCTACTCGCTATTGGCGAACAGCCGCTAAACCCTAAACCCGAAACCCTAAACCCTAGCCGCGAGGAACTGCCAGCGGCTCTCGAGAGGCTGGAAAAACTAGGGTTTAGGGTTTAGGGTTTAGGGTTTAGGGTTTGCGGACGGAGGTGGAGAAGAGCAGGGGCCTGAGGTAAAGGGAACAGCCCCTGTGGGGCAGCACATAGTCTTTTTCGAGGCGGACGAACTGCTGCAGCAGCAGCAGCAGCTGCTGCGGGTCTGGGGGCGGCAGCGCAGCACGTGCTGCAGCAGCAGCAAACCGCAGCAAGTGGTCCAGTGGTCTGAACAGCAGCAACTTGTTCTCGAGGGTTTTGAAAGCCTTCAAACCCTCGAAGCAAGCAGCAGCGTAGTGCAGCCCCGAGCAGCCGGGGTGTACAGACACCGCAGAAACCCCACAAACCCTCGCCAAACCCCAGCCCCTTTTTGCTTCCCAATCCGCCACTATCATTGAGTTCGAAAACCTCCTTCCAAACCCTAAACCCTCAGGGTTTGGCAGCGGCGCGGGGGGCCCTTCCCGCGGCTCCACCAAAACCCCCGACGCCGACAAACCCCGCGGCTCCAAACCCTCAGCAGCAGCAGCAGCAGCAGCAGCAGCAG
>NW_013542786.1:5412-11969 GCF_000499545.2 Eimeria tenella
CTGTAAACGCCTCAAGGAAATCCCACTAAAACTGCTATGTAAACCCTAAACCCTAAACCCTAAACCCTTCCCGACCCCCAGGACCCGCAGCCGATCCCTGAGGTGTCTCGACACCTCGGAGTAGGGTTTAGGGTTTTAATGAGGGTTTAATTTTGGCGAAAAATAAATTTATTTTGGTTTCTGAATTTAAAAAAAGAGAATAAATATTAAACCCTAAACCCTAAACCCTAAACCCTAAACCCTAGCTGCCTCCCTTCTCCAGCCGCTCTCGTCTTCACTGTACACATAAAACCCTAGCTCTAAACCTTGGCCCAAATTCATAAGTCTTGCAAACGCTAGACCCTATTAAACCCTAAACCCTACTAAACCCTAAACCCCACTAAACCCTAAACCCTAAACCCTAAGCCCTAAACCCTAGGGACTCCCCGCTGCAGCAGCTGCCTTCTTTAGAAAAGTCACACCTAGAGGCAACTAGCTGCAGCAAGTGCCCCCGCTGTTCCTATGCTGCTGTTGTTGCTGTTGCTGCTGCTGCTGTTGCTGCTCCCGCTGCTGCTGTTGCTGCTGCTGCTGCTGCTGCTGCTGCTGCTGCTCGAAGCAAGCTAGATCTAGCTAGCTGCATGCATGCTCGTTGTGGCTAGGGCTAGCTGCAGCTAGCTCAAAGTTGTTACAGCTAGCTACAGCTAATCTGTCGCAGCAGCCGCTGCAGCAGCAGCAGCAGCAGCATTGACAGCAGCAGCAGCAGCAATAGCAGCAGCAGCACGTGAAACGGGATAACTTAAAACAGCAATCTCTTTAGTGAATAAAAAATCGGGGGCCCCTCAAATGAGGTAAGAAGAAAATGCAAACACATAAAGCATAGGCCCTGTCCCTGCGTCTGCTGCTTCTGCTGCTGCTGCTGCTGCTGCTGCTGCTGCTGCTCGTGCCGCTGAGTAGCGGGCTGGCATGTGGGCTGCACTGTTTAAAAAGTTTTGTACCTGTGAGCAGTGGCAGCCGCCGTTCCCGCTGCAGCAGCAGCAGCAGCAGCTGTTGCTGCTGTCGCTGCTGCTGCTGTTGCCGCTGCTGCTGCTGCTGAGATTAGCATGCAGCAGCGGAGGAATGCAAGAAGGCCAGCAGCTGCTGCGCCTCCTCTGGGGCGCAGCGGACAAGAAGCTCTTCTATAAAGTCCCTGAGCAGCAGCAGAAGCAAGCAGCGCGGTGTACGTACACTTGAGCAGCAGCAGCAGCAGCAGCAGCAGCAGCACACAGCGATGAAACAACCACATACACTGAAGCAGCAGCAGCAGAAGCAGCAACACGAAAACGCCGTAGCAGCAACAGCAGCAGCCGCTGCTGCTGCTGCTGCAGCAGCAGCACAGGCCGGCGGCCTCTGCCGCCGCAGCAGCAGCAGCAGCTGCTGCTGCTGCTGCTGCTGCTGCTGGAGCCTACCAGCTGCTCCACTTTGTGGGGTGGTACTCCTTGAACTTTTCCTCCATCAAAAACTTTTTCATTTTTTTAAAAAAGAAAATTCTGTCGCTTTTTCGAAGCGAGGCGCACACCAGCTGTCGAGACACCTCGCGGGACAGAAGTGCTGCTTCCAGACCTGCAGCAGCAGCAGCAGCAGCAGCAGCAGCAAAGCAGCAGCAGCAGCAGCAGGAAAAGACACCAGGGAACAGCGAGCCATTCAGTTCACGCTGCTGCTCGCAGTTGCGTGGCTACCCGCTACCTGGCTGTAGTTGCTGCTGCAGCTGCTGCAGCTGCTGCTGTTGCTGCTGTTGCTGCTGCTGCTGCTGTTGCTGCATTTGCTGCTGCTACCTGGTGGTCGCTCTCTGTAGAAGTGCCAGCAGAGGCCAACGTCGCTTCTGAATTCAATGGACAGATACCCCACGGATTGGAAGCAAGAGCTGCCTCTGTCCTGCTGCTGCTGCTGCTGCTGCTGCTGTTGCTGTTGCTCTTCAATCTCTGCAGCAGCAGCAGCAGGCACCTGCTGCAGCTCGAGAACAAGCACTGGAAGGGTGCTGTATTTGAGCTGTATTGTTCCTGCGGAAGGGACTGCTGCTGATCCTGCTGCTCCCGCTGCTGCTGTTGCTGCTGCTGCTGCTGCCGCGTCTTCTGCAGCACGCTGCCGCGGCAGCAAAGACCCAGCAGCAGAACCCGCAAGGCTGCCCAAGCAGCGAGACGCTGCAGCAGCAAACTCCGCTGCTGGAATCAAAGCAGCTCGGCTGCACGCAAACAGCAGCAGCAGCAGCAGCAGCAGCAGCAGCAGCAGCAGCAGCAGCAATATGACGACACTAAAAGGAACTAAAACATGTCAAATATAACACATGAGGGAACGGACGCAACTAAAACATGTCAAATATAACACATGAGGGAACGGACGCATCAGAAGCAGCACTGGGAGAATGAGCACCAGTAGTAGCAGCAGCAGCAGCAGCAGCAGCGCGAGCACTAGCAGAAGCAACAGCAGCCGCAGCATGAGCAGCAGCACCAGCAGCAAGAGCAGCAGCAGCAGCAAGAGCAGCAGCAACAGCAAGAGCAGCAGCAGCAGAAAGAAATCCTTACTTCAGGTCCTCAGCTTTGAAAAGACAAAGATACACAGATCTAACAGCAAGACAGAAAGGAAAGCTGCTGCTGCTGCTGCTGCTGCTGCCGGTCCGCTTCCACCAAGCAGTCATTGCTGCTGCTTCCCTGCATCTATCCTCCGTGGCTGGAGCAGCATCTGCTGCTGCTGCTGCTGCAGCTTCGACCACTGCTGCTGCTGCTGCTGCACTAGCTGCTGCATCAGCTCCGCTGTCGCTGTTGTCTCGTAGCTCTGTGACAGTGCCTATCCGCTGCAGCTGCTGCGAGTGGTTGCAGCAGCTGCTGTTGCTGCTGCAGCCATCTGCAGCAGCAGCAGCAGCTGCTGCTGCTGCTGCTGCTGTTGCTGCTGCTGCTGCGCGATGACTTCGGGGATGCATGATGCGGGAAACAACGCCCTTCAAAAAAGTATTCAGCTGCCTCCGCTTTGGCCGCGCAGACAAGTTGCTGCTGCTGCTGCTGCTGCTGCTGCTGCTCCTGCTGCTGCTGCTGCTGGAGCGGCGAAGGCCAGAGGCAGTGCAGTCCTGCTCCACTGGGTTGACCTGAGCTGCTGCTGCAGTGTGTTGCCGGAACAGCTGCTGCTGCGCCTCGGCGTGCTGCTGTTGCTGCTGCTGTTGCTGCTCCTGCTGCAGCTGCTGTTGCTGCTGCAGCTCCGAAGATGTGCTAGCAGCAGCAAAAGTTCCTCGCTGCTGCGTTTCTAGAGCGTCTCCTTCCTCCTGCTCCTCCGTCTCAGCAGCAGCAGCAGCAGCAGCAGGATCACTGAAATCCTCCCGCTGCAGCAGCTCCAGGAACAGCAGCATCTCCGCAGCATCTGCTGTCGGCCGGCCAACAGGAATAACACGAGAAGGTAAACTCGGGTGGCGGCAAGCCCTGCAGCAGCAGCAGCAGCAGCAGCAGAAGCAGCAGCAGCAGCAGCAGCAAAGATAGAGTCAGATCATGCATTCATGCGCACACATCTGTTCTGCTACCTGCAGCTACCGGAGCAGCTGCTGCTCTTCTGCAGCAGCAGCTGCTGCTGTACTGCAACCAGTACTATTGCTGCTGCTGCTGCTGGGTCCACTGCTGCTGCTGCTGCTTCTATTGCTGCTGCTGCTGCTGCTGCAGCAGAAGAACCTACGCTTTTAAAATAAGGCGACAGAAGTCCCTGCAGTTCCAGCCAACCACGCGGTAGCTGCGGCCGCGGATGCTCAGCAGCAGCTGCAGCAGCACTGCAGCAGGAAGACACACGCGCTGCTGCTGCTGCTGCTTCCGCTGCAGCAGCTTGTAGCTGCTCCTTCGCAGCAGCACGGGCCCCACGCCTCCGTCGTACTGCTCAGGGGTTTCTATCACTTCTGTTGCTGCGCCCCCTCTCCAGCTGCTGCTGCTGCTCATGCTGCTGCTGCTGCTGCTGGCCTCGTACACAGCAATTTTGCATGCAGAGGGTTTGAGGGGAGGAAAGGAGACACTAAAGCCCCAAGTGAATCGGCCTGCAGAAACGTCTCCAAAAAAGTCGATGGAGAGATAGCCAGCGACTTTGCTGCTGCAGCCTTCCGCTGCTGCTGCTGCTGCTTCCGCAGCAGCAGCAGCAGCAGCAGCAGCAGTTTTGAACTCCAAGATGATCTGCTGGTGAGAGAAGGTGTTGCTGCTCAGCAAAAAACCCCCGATGGCTCCTAAAGTGTTCTCCATTCGGTGGGAGACAACGCAAATGCGCATGCAGTCTCCGAGCTGTTCGCTGCTGCTGCTGTTGCTGCTGCTGCTGCTGGCGCTGCTGCTGCTGCTGCTGCTGGGTATCCGCTGCTTGAGCCACTGCAGCAACTCTTGCAGCCCTTCAGCAGCACAGGAAGGGGAAAAGGAAACGGCTTCTGCTGCGCTGCGGTCTTCCTTTTCAATCTGCCGCTGCTGCAGTGGCAGCAGCAGCAGCTGCTGCTGCTGCTGCTGCTGCTGAGCGTGTGGCTCGCATTCAATTTCCATTTCCACCGGCAGCTCTTCCACATCATCCACCGCCTCAGCATCATGTAGTTCTGCTGCTGCTGTTGTGTCTGCTGCTGCAGTTGCTGCAGTTGCTGCAGCTGCTGTAGAGGCTGCTGCAGCTGCTGTAGAGGCTGCTGCTGCTGCTGTTGTTGCTGCTGTTGCTGCTGTCTCCGCTGCATCAGTGGCAGCATCTGCTGCGACAGATATTTCAGCAGCTGCTGCTTCCTCACGCACCAGCGAATCTTGTGAGTCCTGCGGCCTGCGCACGAATGCTCTGCTGCTGCTGCTGCTGCTGCTGCTGCTGCTGCTGCTGTAGACGCTGCTGCTGCTTGTGTCTGCAGTGCTGGCGAGCCGCTCATCGTCCGTCCTAAGTGTGGTGCTGCTGCTGCTGCTGAGCTCTCCGCTGTTGCACGGCCCGCTTACTAACTTGCTGCTGCTACTGCCGCTGCTGCTGCTGCTGCTGCTGCTGCTGCTGCTGTTTGCTGCTGGCCTCCATCTCCGCTGCTTCTGCTCCTCCAAGCAAACTTGCTTCGTGTGGCTGCTGCTCCAAGCTGAGAAGGGCCCTGCCCAGCCGCAGGCGTTGCAGTGCACCGGCAGCAGCATGTACTGCAGCAGCAGCAGCAGCAACACAGCAGCACAAGTTGCAGCGACACGGAAACAGCATGAGCAGCAACAGTAGCAGCAACATACACGCAAAGCTCCAGTAGCGGCAGCAGCAGCAGCAGCAGCGCAGGCAGTGGCAGCAGCAGCAGCAGCGGAGGCTGTGGCAGCAGCAGCAGCAGCGGTAGTGGCAGCAGCAGCAGCAGCAGCAAAGATGAAGACTGTCTCTCGCCTACGTGCAGCAGCAAATCAACGAGGGCCTCGTCCTCAGCTTCTTCCAAGGGCTTCAAACTCTTTACGTACAGCGCCCTGCAGCAGCAGCAGCAACAGCAGCAGCAGCAGTAGAGCGCCAGCAGCAGCAGCAAGGGAAGCAGCAATGGTATGACCCAGTAATTTAAGCAGCAACAAAAGAAGCAGCAGCAGCAATGCAGGAGGAGACAGCAGCAGCAGCGCCGCTTTCAGCAGCACCAGCAACAGCAGAGCTAGTAGCAGCAACAGCAGCAGCAGCAGAACGAGCAGCAGCAGCAGCGGCAGTTCCGCCGCTTCTCGCACCACGAACAGCTGCAGCAACAACAGCAGCTACAGTCGCAGCCGCAGCTGTGGCAGCGGCAGCAGCAGCAGCAGCACTAGCGCCACGAGCAGCACCAGCAGCAGCACCAGAAGCAGCGGCAGCAGCAGAAGCGGAAAACGCAGCAGCAGCAGCAGCACCGAAAAAACCAGCAGCAGCAGCCGCACCGAAAAACGCAGCAGCAGCAGCCGCGCCGGAGAAAGCCGCAGCAGCAGCAGCAGCAGCAGCAGCAGCAGCAGCAGACCTTCTGCAGAGGGGACAGAAGCTGGCCTTGGCGAGGACGGCGAGGAGACAGTCCCCACAGAAGACGTGGCAGCAAGGTGTATAGACAGGGTGCAGCAGCAGCTCCAAACAAATGCTGCAGCGGAAGTCATGTTCGGAGTAGAAGGAGTCTGTGGCCAGGACGTACTTAGCAGCAGCAGCAGCAGCAGCAGCAGCAGCAGCACGGCGGCCCCTGCCGCTGCTGCTGGGCTTCCTGCTGCTGCTGCTGCTGCAGGGCACCAGCCGCAGCTTGCGCATGCAGCGACTGTTCAGCAGCTGCAGCGTCTGCTGCTGCAGCTCCGGCCGCTCCGGCGCAGCCAGCCCGCTGCTGCTGCTGCTGCTGCTGCGCGGCAGCAGCAGCAGCAGAGCTCCTAACCCCGTGTCCGAAGAAAGCAGCAAAGGCGACAGGCCGTTGCGCAGGTAAGCAGCAGCAGCAGCAGCAGACCCCGAGCCGCTGCTGCTGCTGAGCGACAGGCGACGCGCCTGCTGCCGCAGACGGAGGCCCAAAGCAGGTTCCTGCAGCAGCAGCAGCAGCAACAGCAGCAGCAGCAGCAGCAGCAATATCAGCTTTCAAAGGGCCCATAGAAACTGGACTGAGATAAGTTACTGGCTGCACTTTCACAGCC
>NW_013542787.1:0-565 GCF_000499545.2 Eimeria tenella
GCTCTTGTTGCTGCTGCCGCTGCTGCAGCGGCGGCGGAAGCCGTGCGAGGGCTGCTGCTGCCCCGCTGCTGCTGCTGCTGCTGCTTCTGGCGCTGCTACTGCTGCTCCTGCTGCTGCGGGGGTGTGATGGGCTCTTCACAGGATCTAGGGGCTGGCTCAGCTAGCAGCAGCAGCAACAGATGTGGCTGCTGCAGCAAAAGTCTAAAAGAAAAGAAACATTTAAATTTAAAACTGCTGCTGAGATCCGGAAGCAGGAAAGACACAGAGGCAGCAGCATGCGGGGCCCCCAGCAGCAGCAGCGGGAGGGGGCCCCCCGTGGGGCCCCTGCTCGCGGCCCAAGGCCTAAACCCTAAACCCTAAACCCTAAAATCTAGATTGAAGTGGAAATATATGGTCTTTTCAGAGTAAGGCTGAGGGTCAGGGACCTCTAAGGGTTTTGTTTTTGCTGCTGCTGCTGCTGCTGTGCGCTGGGGGGCCCCAGCAAGACACGCATCATGCGGTGGGGCCCCTCCGCAGCAGCAGCAGCAGCAGCTGCTGCTGCTGCTGCGCTGCTGCTGCAGGGCCC
>NW_013542787.1:614-854 GCF_000499545.2 Eimeria tenella
TCCCTGTCGCTCAGAGTCTGCAGCAGCAGCGCCAAGGGCCTCGCCGGGGGCCCCCCGGGGGGCCCCCCAGGGGGCCCCCCTGCCTTTCTTTTGGGGGCCCCCCGGAGCTACGGCCTTTGTCTCTCCCGCAGCCACTCCCCGCAGCAGCAGCAGCAGCAGCACATGCAGCCAGCAGCAGCTGCTGCAGCGGGGGTCCCGGGCGCTGGGGAGGCTAGGGCTGGGCCCCCCGGGGGCCCCGGG
>NW_013542787.1:989-1601 GCF_000499545.2 Eimeria tenella
CACTGCAGCAGAAGCCCACGTGAGGGATTCTGTTGCTGCAGCAGCAAAAGAAGGTGACGGCATTGTGTGTGTGACTTCGAGGGAGGAGGACGCCGCAGCAGCAAACCCCGAAGCCCTCTCCAGGGCTGCCCGTACTTTCAACCCAGGGGCCCCTCCACCAAGGGTGGGGGGCCCCTCGTGGGGCCCCCTGGGGCCCCCCGGGTCCTTAGGGGGCCCCCTGGGGGTCCCCCTGGGGGGGCCCCTGGGGGGCCCCCCGGGGGCCCCTGGGGGGCCCCCCAAGATGAAGCCCGGGGGGCCCCTGGAGGCCCTCGCTGTGGCCATGCAGGGGGGCCTCGAAAGGGGGGCCTCGTGGCTGCGGCAGTGGCCAGAGAAGGAGGAGAGGGTACTGCCGCTGCTGCTGTCAAGGTTGGAGGAAAATGCTGCAGTGGTCAGCTTGCTGCTGCTGCTGCTGCTGCTGCGGCTGTTGCCGCGCTGCTGCTGCTGCTGCTGCTGCTTGAAATTGGTCCCCGCAGAGCGTTGCAATTACTTACTTCGCCGCTGCCGCTAAAGCCTGTAGCCGCCTCTCTCTGCTGCTGCTGCTGCTGCTGCTGCTGCTGCTGCAGACTCTCCCCC
>NW_013542787.1:1656-1807 GCF_000499545.2 Eimeria tenella
AGAAGACAGTGGTGCAGCTGCCCGAGGCGCAGCGCATGCAGTTTGTTGCTGGCATGAAGGAGTTGGGTGCTGCTGCTGTGGTGCTGGGCTACGCGGAGATGGAGGCGGAAGCAGCAGCAGCAGCAGCAGCAGCAGCAGCTCCCGCTGCTGC
>NW_013542788.1:0-1074 GCF_000499545.2 Eimeria tenella
AGCAGCAGCAAAAATAAACAAAGTGCTATAGAAAGAAACAAAAAGAAATAAAGAAATAAACGAAATAAAAGAAATGGAAGAAATAAAAGAAACAGAAAAGAAATGGAAAGAAGAAAAAAGAATTAAAAATAAATAAGGAAATAAAAGAAATAAAAAATAAAAAGAAATTAAAAATTAAATAAAAAGAAAAAAGAAAAAAAAATTACCTGAAGTCCAGACTTCGAGTCTGGTGAGAGGGAGGGGCTTTTGGCAGCAGCAGCAAATTGTCTGCTGCAGCACAAGCAGCAAGAGCTTCCAGATAAGCGCCACCACTTTGCTGCTGCTGCTGCTGCTGCTGCTGCTGGAGTTGCTGCTGGTGTTGGTGCTCCTGCTGCTGCGGCGGCAGTTGCTGCTCCTGGCGCTTCGGGTGCTGGTGCTGCAGCTGTTGCGTTTGCTGCTGCGGCTGCATTTGCTGCTGCTGCTGCTGCTGCTGCTGCTGCTGCTCCTGCGCAGCAAGGGCCCGCAGCTGCCTCGCAGCTTTGTCCAGGGCCTCCCCAAGGGCATCATCTTGGGTCTCCCCCAGGGTCACTAGGCGGAAGGGAAGGGGGGCCCCTATTTCTGGGGGCCTCCCCTCTGGGGGCCCCTCTGGGGGCCCCTCTGGGGGCCCCTCTGGGGGGCCCCCCTCATCTAAGGGGGCCCCCCAGTACCCAGGGGGCCCCCCTTCGCTGCCCCGGGGGCCCCCGGGGCCCCCGGGGGCCCCCACCTCGCCCTGGCAAAAGTGCTGCTGCGATCTTTGCTGCGCCTCCAGCCAAACCCTTGGGGGGGCCCCCCGGGGGCCCCCGGGGGTACAGGGGCCCCCAGGGGGCCCCCCAGCACGGGGGCCCCCGGGGGGCCCCCCAGCAAGGGGGCCCCCAGGGGGGGCCCCCTCAGCAGCAGCAGGGGCCCTAAGGGGCCCCCCGAGGGGCAGCAGCTCTTTAGACAACAGAAAAGAGAATTGAGAATGGCCTCCAGACAGCAGCAGACACAGCAGCGGCTCCGTGGGAAGCACTTTTGCTGCTGCAGCAGCAGCTGCTGCTGCTGCTGCCGCTGTTCCTG
>NW_013542788.1:1106-1520 GCF_000499545.2 Eimeria tenella
TCTTCGACTGCTGCTGCAGTTGCTGCTGCTGCTGCTGCTGCTGCTGCCGTACAACTGCTCTTTATAGAGGTCCCCTGGCTCGTGGGGGCCCCCTCCTCCCCAGGGGTCCCCAGGGCCCCGGGGGCCCCCAAAACTTGGGGGGCCCCCCCAGGGGCCCCCCCGGGGGCCCCTCCGGGGGCCCCTCCGGGGGCCCCCTTGGGGGCCCTCTTGGGGGCCCCTCTTGGCAGTAAGAAAAGAGAGGCCCCCGGGAGACTTGTGCTGAAGGCGTGGCCCTGGAGGTGATGAACCCCCACAAGAGTGGGGGGCCCCCTGGCAGCAAGAATGCGCTTTTGAACAGCTGCCATTGCTGCTGCCTTCTGCTGCTGCTGCTGCTGCTGCTGCTGCTGCTGCTGCTGCGGCTGCTGCTGCTGCTGT
>NW_013542788.1:1666-1861 GCF_000499545.2 Eimeria tenella
CCCCCCTGGTGAACCAACTCTGGGGCAAATGGGGGCCCCTGTGGGGCCCCCAGGGCCTCCCCAAGGACTTCATCATAAGCAGCAGACAGCAGCAAATTGAAAGGGACTAAAGGATCTTTGTTGCAGTTTGAAATGTCCCCTCTGGGGGCCCCCAGTGGGGGGCCCCCAGGGGGGGGGGGCCGCAGGAGGACAAAA
>NW_013542788.1:1900-2166 GCF_000499545.2 Eimeria tenella
CCAGGGGGGGGCCCCCGGAGGGCCCCCCTTTTGCTGCAGCAAGAAGGGCCAAGAAAGAGAAACGAAAAGCTGCTGCTGCTTCTGCTGCTACGCGGAGACAAAGAGATAATCCAGGCCCTTCTGTGAAGGCCAAAAAACTCAAAGAAAAAGAATCTGCTCCTGCAGCAGCAGCAGCAGCAAATGGAGCAGCAGCAGCAGCAGCAGATGGAGCAGCAGCAGCAGCCGGTGGGGCAGCAGCAGCTGGTGGAGCGGCGGCAGCAGCGGCA
>NW_013542788.1:2208-2655 GCF_000499545.2 Eimeria tenella
GGAGCAGCAACAGCAGCGGATTCTGTAGCAGCAGAAGCACCAGGTAGAGCTGCAGCAGCAGCAGCAGCAAAGGAAGCAGCAGCAGCAGATGAAGCAGTCGCAGCAGCAGGTGAAGCAACAGCAGCAGCAGAGACGCGTTAAGAATTTACTTATTTATTCATTCAGATATTTAACATTTATTTATTTATTTATTCATATTTAATCTATTTATTTATTATTTAATTTACATTTCATTTATCTTTCCTAATAAAAACAATAATTGATTTATAAAATAAAAAATAAATAAATAGTAAACAAAACAAATTATAAATAAGTAATGAATAATAAAATAATATAAATACAGAAATAACATTTAATAAACAAAACAAAAATAAATAAAATACAAATAAATAAAATATGAATAGATAGTACATAAACATAATAAACAAATAATAATAAATAACAAAT
>NW_013542788.1:2755-2961 GCF_000499545.2 Eimeria tenella
TGCTGCGCAGTTCAGCGAACTCAGGGGCCTCCTTCTCAAGGCAGCAGCAAACTGCAGCAGAGCAGCAGCGCAGCAGCTGCAGCTCCACTTGGCCCTCATGGGAATCGAGCCTTCTGTGGACTTCCTCCAGGACTCCGACTCCGAAGAATCCGAAACGGGGGGCCCCCCTAAGAAGGGGGGCCCCCCGGGGGGCCCCCCCCCCCCCG
>NW_013542788.1:3070-3253 GCF_000499545.2 Eimeria tenella
CTGGGGGGCCCCCTGGGGGGCCCCCTGGGGGGCCCCCTGGGGGGCCCCCTGACGGGGGAAGACTGGGAAGTGCTGCCGGAAGTGGAGACGGAAGAAAACTATTACCACATTCCTGCTTTGGAAGCAGCAGCTCGTTTCAGCACGAGGCGGGAGTACCTGCAGAGGGGCCCCCGGGGGCCCCCG
>NW_013542788.1:3351-3665 GCF_000499545.2 Eimeria tenella
ACGTGCTGGAGAGTCCGGGGCTCTACAAGAAGAACTTGCTGCAGTGGAATGTGTACACTGGGGCCGACAAAGATGACACTTTTGCTTCCACGGAGGACCTGGGGCCCCCCGGGGGGCCCCCCGAGGAGGCCCCCTGCAGGGGCCGCGTGGACTACAGACTGGCCCTCAACTTCGAACACAAAGTGGACCTCAAGGACCTCCAAAGGTCTCTTTCCCAGGCCTCTTGCGCCTCCCGGGGGGGCCCCCCGGGGGCCCCCCCGGGGTACCCCGGCGCCTTCTCACCGGGGGCCCCGCGGGCCCCCGGGGGCCCCGCG
>NW_013542788.1:3769-4030 GCF_000499545.2 Eimeria tenella
GGCAAAGCCTCGTGCACCGCAGCGGGCTGCGGGTGGACTTGACCAAAGTGCAGCAGCAAACTAAACCCTCTTGGGGGGCCCCCCCCGAGGCCCGCAGGGAGGCCCTGGGCCGGTGGACCCACGAGGTCGAGCTCGAGCTGCACCCCATGCAGATTGCCAGGGTAGGGGGCCCCCGCTTTCGTACCCTTTCTTACTCCCGATTCTTCAAAGGGGGGCCCCCGGGGACTTCAGAGGCCCCAGGGGGCCCCAGGGGGCTCCAGG
>NW_013542789.1:0-725 GCF_000499545.2 Eimeria tenella
GCAGCCGGAAGCCGCTAAAGCAGCAGCAGCAGCAAATGCTGCTGCTGCTGCTGCTGCAGCGGAGGCATCTTTCTGGGCTGGGTGAAATGGCCGAAGCAAATTACAGAGCTTCCCCTCAGCCTTAGAAACAGCCGCTAATAAAGTTAAATGCCAGAAATAATTAAACTAAAAAAAACACAATTAAAATTAAATAATTAAATTAAATTAAACAAATAAATTAACTTAAATAATTAAATTAAAGAGCTCTCACTCTTCGTGTCTTCTTCCTCGGCGTCCAAGTCCTCCACGCGGCCGTCCTGCAGAAAATAAAAAAATAAAAATAAAACAAATAAATTAAACAATAAAACAAACAAATAAAAGCATTAGAGAAATAAAAGAATCAAAATAAAATCAACGAATCTAACCAACTAACCCAAACCCTAGCCCTCCCGTGCAAACCCTAAACCCTAGCCCTCCCCCGCAAACCCTAAACCCTCGTAAACCGCAGCAACCCCTCATCCTCACACCGGGCGCCTTCTTCCCCTCAGTCTCCCCCGCAACCCCAAACCCTAGCCACCCCCACTAAACCCTCTAGACGCTAAACCCGCGTAAACCCTCACAAACCCCCCAAACCCTCGTAAACCCTCACACTCCCCAAAACCCGCCAAACCCCCAAACCCGCGCGACCCTCTGAACCCTCCCCGCAACAACCGTCGCCGCCATTCCCCCGCCCCGCCCCAAACCCT
>NW_013542789.1:773-902 GCF_000499545.2 Eimeria tenella
AACCCTAAACCCTAAGGTACCCTGACGACGGGGGCGGCCATGCGGCCGGGCTCGTCCTCGGAGGCCTCCTGGCTGTCGTCCTCGCTGTCGGGCTCGAAAGCAGCAGCAGCAGCAGCAGCAGCAAAGCCG
>NW_013542789.1:923-1306 GCF_000499545.2 Eimeria tenella
CTCGTCCTCAGCAGCAGAGTCCGCCTCCGGCTCGAAGTAGCCCAGCAGCGACACCTCCGACTTGCCCTCCAGCTGCAGCAGCAGCCCCTGCCGCGCGGAGAGGAAGAGGTCGAGGCTGCAGCACTCGAGGCGGTCCTTCTGCAGCACGCAGGCAGCAAAGGCTTCTTTGCCCTGGACCACTTTCAAGTAAGTGCGCCCGGCGTCCGCGGGCCGCAGCAAACAGGCCTGCGAGAGGTGCAGCACTTCGCCGCCGTCCTCCGCGGAGACCTTGACGGTCTCGCCGGGCTTGAGGTTCCGCGCTGCAGCGCAGCAGCAGCAGCGCAGCAGCAGCAGCAGCAGCAGCAGCGGCGGTGGGGCGCGGCGGGGCGCGGGGCGGCGCGCTC
>NW_013542789.1:1354-1669 GCF_000499545.2 Eimeria tenella
AATCCACTCGGAGTTTGCGTTTAATTACAGAATTTTATTTAGTGCAGCCGGGAAGGTCGCCGGCGCGCGCGGACGCGCCGCGCGGCGCCGCCGCGGCGCGAGCTGTCCGTACACCCCGGCGCCCACTCACCGAACATCATCTTCGACAAGTCCAAACGGCGAAATCAAAAGAACCTTTTCGACCAAAAGAAGAACTTCGAGTCTTCTTTCTTCTTTTCCGCCTCCGGAGCCCTCCGGGACCCCGACTTCCGCAGCACGAGCCCCACAGCCGCGAGGGAGAAACGCCAGCCCCGCAGGCGGGGCTGCTGCGGCGCA
>NW_013542790.1:0-217 GCF_000499545.2 Eimeria tenella
CTGCTGCTGCTGCGCGACTGTCGCTTGCTGCCTGCAGCCGGGAGGCTCTCTGCTGCGCAAGACCTTTTAAACCTTTTAATTGGAGTTTTTATTTAGACTTTTGAATTAGACTTTCAATTTAGATTTCTTAATTTAATTCTTTTCAGCAAAAGAGAGAAATCTGAAGGCAAATGAAGCAGCTGCTGTCAGCTGCCCTGTGGCTGGCCAGCTGCTGCAG
>NW_013542790.1:245-478 GCF_000499545.2 Eimeria tenella
GCAGCTTGGACTCACTGCAGGCCATCGCAGAGCTGGCGCGGCAGCAGCAGCAGCAGCAGCAGCACAGGCATCAGAGACCTCGCAGCTTCAGGGCTCCCTGTCCTTAGCAGCAGCAGCTGCGGCTGCTGCTGCACCTGCTGCTGCTTCGGGGTCCCTTTTGCTGTCTGGGGGCTCCGCAGCGGGCTGGGGCAGCGGGGGAGCAAGCAGCAGCAGCAGCAACACTGGCAGCAGCA
>NW_013542790.1:578-1084 GCF_000499545.2 Eimeria tenella
TGCTGCAGAGCTCAGCTGCGAGATGCGGCTTTTAAGCTTTATTATTTAATTAATTCTGGGAAAATATTGAGAAACATTTGCTGCCTGTTGCTGCAGCTCCGCGCGCGTTGCTGCATGCAGAGCCGCCGCTGCTGCTGCGGCTGCATGCAGCCCCTGCTGCTCGCAGCGCTTGCTGCTGCAGCAGAAGCCCGCGGCGCTAGCGTTCGCAGCAGCAACTGTTCCAGAAAGCTAAAACTTGGTTGAGGGGACAGGTAACAGCCCAAGGCCTGTAATTGCGGCGCTACAGCGGCTGAGAGCAGCGGCAGCTGCAGCTGCTGCTGCAGCAGCGACAGGACGGGCAGCAGCAGACGAGCTGCCGCGCAGCAGATTCGCCTCGAGCTGCAGCAGCAGCAGCAGCAGCGCCCTTTCCGCCTAACAACGAGGCAGGAAGCAACTGGAGCTCACCCTGAGCATCGGCAGCAGCAGCCGCAGCAGCAGCCGCCGCAGCAGCAGCAACCGCCGCAGCA
>NW_013542790.1:1168-1321 GCF_000499545.2 Eimeria tenella
CAGCAGCAAGCAGCTAGCAAGAGGCCCCAGCAAACCCTGCATGCATGCATGCATGCATGCCTGCATGCATGCAGCTTCCCCTAGCTCTGTGGCGGCCCCCATGGCGCAGCAGCGGTCGCCGGCTGTTCCCTGCTGCCCGCACCTGACCCGCCC
>NW_013542791.1:0-359 GCF_000499545.2 Eimeria tenella
GTGGCTGCTGCGGCGGTATGAAGCATGGCTGCTGCTGCTGCTGGGGCAAGGGAAATTGCTGCTGCTGCACGTGAGGCAAAAGCAGCAAATCTTGCTGCTGCTGTTGCTGCTGCACCGGGTAGTGCATCATGAGCTGGCGCTGCACTGGCATCTGCGGCTGCTGCTGCAGTTGCTGCTGTGCTATTTGCTGCTGCGGCTGCTGCTGCAGTGCTTGCGGTTGGTGCTGCTGGAATGGCTGCTGCAGCAGCTGGTGCTGCTGCTGCTCTTCTGTAAAGGGCAGCCCCATGTGCATGCGCCCAAACACTGCTGGCTCCCCGCTCGGTTGCTGCAGCTGCTGCTGCAGCTGCTGCTGCAGCGGC
>NW_013542791.1:441-1035 GCF_000499545.2 Eimeria tenella
GCTGAGGGCCCATTATGTACCCCTGCTGCGGCATCAAGTGCTGCTGCTGCTGCTGTGGGGTTGAAAACAAATCAGGTGCTGTAGATACTGCTGCAGCGCCACCTGCTGCTGCAGCTTTTTGGTGTAACAGCTGCTGCTGCTGCAGGAGTTGTTGCTGCTCCTGCGGTGGCTGCTGCAGCCCTGCAGCAGGCGGCTGCGCCGGAAGCTGCTGCTGCTTAGGCAGGAGATGTAGCTGCTGCTGCTGTTGCAGCAGCTGATCCTGCATCTGCTGCGACCCTGCGATATGCTGGCTGTGCTGCTGCTGCTGCTGCTGCTGCTGCTGCAGGGGTGGACCAGCAGCAGCAGCAGCCAAGCTCATGTGCCTCGAGGGAGACTCTCCTTGGTGCAGCAAGCTATGCTGCTGCTGCTGCTGCTGCGGCGGAGGCAGCTGCTGCAGCGACGTGTCTTCCTCTTGAGTAGCAGGCACATGCGAATAGGGTCTGCGGTCGCTGCTGCCAGAAGTAAACGAAGCAGCTGGCGACGCTGCAGCTGCTGCTGCTGCTGCTGCAGCTGCTGCTGCTACGCTGGCGCTGCGGCTACTGCCTGCGGGCCTCC
>NW_013542791.1:1166-1732 GCF_000499545.2 Eimeria tenella
ACTGCCTGCCCTTGAGAGCTGCTGCTGCCTTTCGCCGTAGCTGCGGGCGGCAGAGCTGGAGCCGCAGCAGCAGCAGTTGCTGCTGCAGCAGCAGCAGGATCTGCGTCTCCCAGCACGCCCAGCTGCAGCAAACGGCGTTGCAGCTGCCGCGCGAGGCCCCCTTCTGCTGCTTCGGGGGCCCCCGAGAAGAAGCAGCAGTTAAGTGCTGCCGACCAAGGAAACTGCTGCTGCAGCAGCAGCAGCCGCTCCTCAACATCATCTGCTGCTTTTGACAAAGCCAGTACCTTCTCCTTCTGCGCGCTGAGGGCGCTAGCCCAGTCGTCCGTCGTCCAGCTGCTACTGCTGCTGCTGCTGCTACTGCTGCTACTGCTGCTGCTGCTGCTGCTGCTGCTGCTGCTGCTGCCGTCTGTGCAGTTGCTGCTAAAGTTGCTGCAGGGCTGAGAGTTCAGCGTGGCGCCGCCTTTGCTTCGGCTGCAGTCGCTGCCGTTGCTCTCCTCGCCGCCCTGCGGCACAGGGTGCTGCAGCTGCTGCTGCTGCTCGCCTGCAGCAGCAGCAGCTGCAGCTGC
>NW_013542791.1:1808-2836 GCF_000499545.2 Eimeria tenella
GAAAGACTAGAAGAAAGGGCATCAAGGGCGACCTCGTTGCCTTTCGTGTAGAGCCACTCTGTATGCTCTGCTGCTGCTGCTGCTGCTGCTGCAGCTGCTGCTGCTGCTGCTGCAGGACTGTCGCCGCGCTGCTGCTGCAGCAGTTCCAGCGCCCTCGTTATGCTGCCATAAGGATCAATTTCTGCTCTTTCTTCCCTGACTTTCCAGTAGGCCAGAAAGGGCTGCAGCGCCTGCTGCAGCTTCTTCTCGCGAGAGCTGCCTTCTGCTGTTGCTGCTGCTGCTGCTGCTGCTGCGGTCCGCTTGACTTGCCCATCAGGACACACCCATAGAGACTCCGCCTCGCCGCCGCCCACAACCAGCACGTGCTGGTCCTGCGCAGACAACACGCTGCTGCTGCTGCTGCTGCTGCTGCTGCTGCCTGCTGCTGTGGTGGCATCTGCTTCGCTCTCCTCTCCGGTCCCCTCCTGCTTCACAAATGCAGCAGCAGCAGCAGCAGCGGGTGTGCCGCAGGCCGCAGCCATAACAAGTCTTTCGCGGTCAATTCGCTGCTGCACTTTTGCTGCTGCTGCTGCTTCTGCTGCTGCCCAGGCAGCAGACTGCTGCTGGCAGGCTTCCGCAAGCGCAACAGCTCTTGCTGACGCTGCTGCTGCTGCAGCAGACGGCTGCTGCGGCAGCAGCAGCAGGGCTGCAGCACTATCTCTGCTGTCTCCCCAAGAACAGTTATGGGCCCCAGTTTGGTCGAGCAGCAGCACCTGCTGCTGCTGCGGCTGCTGCTGGTCTTGCCAGGCACTTGTGTCGACAGTTGCTGCCTCTGGGTCAAGTCCTGCTGCTGCTGCTTCTGCTTCTGCTGCTGCTGCTGCTGCTGCTGCTTCTGCTGCAGCACGCGCCTTAGCCAGCCGTCGACGCCTTGAGCTTGCACTCATTCCCGGCGGCCTGCCCCCTGGATTAGTTGCTGGCAGCAGCACAGCAGCAGCAGCTGCTGCTGCTGCTTCTGCAGGGCTTAGCGGCAGCCGCGAGGGGGGGCCGGC
>NW_013542791.1:2868-3826 GCF_000499545.2 Eimeria tenella
GCAGCAGCACCAGCTCCACAAGAAGAAGTAGAACCAACAGATTTGCTGCGGGACTCCCACCTTCCTAGGGCATTCCTGGCGGGCCCCTTCTGCACTGTTGCTGCTGCTGCTGCTGCTGCTGCTGCTGCTGTTGCTTCTACAGCTGCTGGAGTCAGCGACCCCGGTGATGCTGCTGCTGCAACTGACTTCAAGGCCTTCCGCTGCTGCTGCTGCAGTGGAGACGACTCTGCTGACCCCTGCAGGGAGAGGTGAAGACTGTCTGCTGCTGCTGGTGCTGCTGGTGCTGCTGTTGTTGCTGCTGCTGGGTGCTGCTGCTGCTGCTGCTGCCGCAGCAGCGCGTCGATCTCAGACACCCGCCAAACCCTGTGAACCCCTTCTTGCGGCTGCTGCTGAAGCAACAGAGCTTGCTGCTGCAGCACAACCTGCTGCTGCTGCAGCTGCGCGGCAGCCGCGGCGCTGCTGCTGGCGCTGCTGCTGTCTTGTGGCTGCTGCTGCTCCTGCTGCGCCTGTGTGGACGTGGACGCTGCACTTGCAGCAACAGCTAATTGCTGCTGCTGCTTTTCGAAGTGCTGCTGCTGCTGCTGCGCAAACTTTAAGCACGCAGCAAGAGAGGCCACAGAGCCGCCAGCAGCGGGAGCAGCAGCAGGAGCAGCAGGAGCAGCAGCAGCAGGGGGAATAATCATGCACATTGCGTCGCAGCCGCTGATCCACCGAACTCTGTAAACTCCACTGCCCTCCTGCTGCTGCTGCTGCTGCTGCTGCTGCTCTGAGTGCTGCTGAGGCGGGTAACCCGCAGCAGTAGCAGCTGCTGCTGTCAGCTCCTCGACCCACACGCCACTCTCTATAGATCCCTCTGCAGCAGCAGCAGCAGCAGCAGCACGGGCCCTCTGAGTGCGTCTGCGCTGGCTGCTGCTGCTGCCGCCAGGCGGGCTTTTTTTGGCTGGGGGCGGTGTTTTTG
>NW_013542791.1:3925-4668 GCF_000499545.2 Eimeria tenella
ACCCTGCACTTCTGGCGGCTCCGCCTCCACCTCGTCATCCTCAGCAGCAGCAGCAGCAGCAGCAGCAGCAGGTGGCGACAGCAGCATGCCCCCTTGAATCTTTCTAAAGTAACCTTCTCCCCTAACAGCCCGCCTAAGAGTGCGGCCGCCGCTGCTTAGCTGCTGCGCTCTTGCTGCTGCTGCTGCGTCTTCAGCAGCAGAAACAACTCCCAGCTTCCGCAGCGCAGCAGCAAGCCGGGCAGCAGGTTTGCTGTTGCGGCTCCTGCTGCGGGTTCCTGCTGCGCTGCCTAACCTGGTGACAGCAGCAGGTGCTGCTGCTGCTGCAGCAGCGGGAACCGCTCCACCAACTGCCGTGGGAACGCCCGTTGCTGCTGCTGTTCCGGCCACAATTGGCCTTACTGCTGCTGCTGCTGCAGCTGCGGGATCATCAGCTAGCTGCTGTTGCTGCAGCGGAGGCACCAGGGGCAGCGGCGGCTCCTGAGAAGCCGCCGGGTACTGTGGCTGCTGCTCATGCAGCTGCTGCTGCTGCAGCTGCTGCTGCTGTAGCTGCTGCTGCTGCAGCTGCTGCTGCTGCAGCTGCTGCTGTGTCTGCCCGTGGGGTTGCTGCTGCTGCCCCTGCTGCTCCAGAAAGTGAAGAGAAGAATCTCCCTGCGGCTGCAGCTGCTGCTGCTCCAAAGCTCCTGAGAACCCGGAAGGAACAGCAGCAGCGCCAGCTGCTGCTGCTGCTGCTGCTGCTGGGTGGG
>NW_013542792.1:0-183 GCF_000499545.2 Eimeria tenella
GCAGCAGCAGTGGCCTCAGCAGCAGCCACAGGCGCAGCAACGGCCGCAGTGGGCTCAGCAGCAGCCAGCGGCACAGCAGCAGCAGTGGCATGAACAGCCGCAGCAGCAGCTGCAGCAGTGGCCGGGGCAGCAGCAGCCGCAGCAGTTGCAGCAGCAGTGGTCTGAGCAGCAGCAACAGCAGCT
>NW_013542792.1:373-1842 GCF_000499545.2 Eimeria tenella
AGCAGCAAGGCTACTGGCCGCAGCAGCAAGGTGTACAGACACCCCAACCCAGCAGCTTCGCCCCCAAGGCCGGACCCCCCGAGAGGCGGCGAGCAGCAGCAGAAAGGCAAAGGAGCTCTCGGGGTGGAGGGCAGCAGCAGCAGCAGCAGCAGCAGCCACGCAGGGGTTACAGACAGCAGCAGCAGCAGCAGGTGCAGGAGCAGCAGCAGCAGCAGCAGCAGCAGCAGGTACAGCAGCAGCAGCTGTTGCATCAGCAGCAGCAACTGCTGCACCAGCAGCCGTCGATGACTTGGGATGAGCAGCAGCAGCTGCAACAGCAACAGCAACAACAGCAGCTGCAGCAGCAGGCACAGCCGAATTTCGCGCAGCAGCTTGTGCAGCTGCTGCAGCAAGTGCAGCAGCAGCAGCCCTACAGTGGCAACCCACAAGCCGTGCGGCAGCAGCAGCAGTATTCAGCTGCGCAGCAGCAGCCTCAGCAGTACGCTTTGCACCAGCAGCAGCAATACGAGGCGCCGCAGCAGCAACTTCAGCAGCAGCTGCAGCAGCAGTTGCAGCTGCTGCAGCAGCAGGGCCTGCAGCCGCAGCAATACGGTGGGCACCAGCAGTATGGACTGCAGCAGCAGCAGCCTCAGTACAACATGCAGCAGCAACCAGATGCTGCTGCACTGTGGGGTTCGCAGCAGCAGTTTAGCTAGCTCTTCTGTACAGCAGCAGCAGTAGCAGCAGCAGCAGCAATATTGGGGGCCTCTTTTGTGAAGTTTCTGCCTCTTCCGTTTGATTAGGAGCTCTTGAGCAGATATGAGCTGTATTATTTATTATTATTTAGCTGCTGCGCTCAGCTGCTGCTGCTGCTGCTGCAGCTGCCCATGCTTGTTGGCGTTACAGTTTGTGTTCCGTTGTGTCCCGTTAGGCAGCAGCAGCAGCAGCAGCATCGCAGCAGCGGCAGCAGCAGCAAACAGTCGCTCGCCCCTTTGCTTCGCCAACATATTCTCGTAAAGTTTGCTTATGCTCTTGCTGCTGCTGCTGCAGCCGCTGCTGCTGCTGCTGCTGCTGCTGCAGTGTCTTCACCCACTCTGCTGCTGCTCCTCTTCTAGGAAGCAGAATGGCAGAGTAGGGTTCAGGTCTAGGGTTTCAGGTTAAGGGTTTCTAGGTAAGGGTTTAAGGTTTAGGGTTTCAAGTTCAGGGTTTAGGGTTTCAGGTTTAGGGTTTAGTTTAGGGTTTAGGGTTTAGGCAAATGCAGTAGCTGCGAGTCTTCAAACGATTTGAGGTGTACATACACCCCACACTATAAGCTGCAGCAGCAGCTGCAGCAGCAGCTGCAGCAGCAGCAGCCTTAAGCGTCGGTGCTTTCGTCTCCTGAAGATTCGGAAGAAGACAGCTCAGCAGCGTCTACTTCTCTCGCATCTACTGCAGCAGCTGCTGTTGCTGCTGTTGGTGCTGCTGCTGCTGCCGCTGCTGCTGCTGCTGCT
>NW_013542792.1:1889-2016 GCF_000499545.2 Eimeria tenella
TGCAGTGTTTCTGCTGCTCCTTGAGACATCTTCAGCAGCTGCTGCATGCAGCGGGGTTTCTCGCCCGTGCGCCCTCCATACATCTGATCAGCAGCAGCAGCAGCAGCAGCAGCAGCAGCAACAGAAA
>NW_013542792.1:2078-2391 GCF_000499545.2 Eimeria tenella
ATATTAGTAACTGTAGACGGCGCTGGCTGCCGCTGCTTTTTAAGTAGTTCTAGGGCCTCCTCTCTAAGTTGGCGGAACTTCGCTTGCTAGTCCTGCTGGCGCTGTTGCTGCTGCTGCTGCTAGTGCTGCTACTGCTGCTGCTGCTGCTCGCAGCAGCAGCAGCAGCGGCTGCTGTGTGCAGGCACCCACCTGAAGAATACGCGCATGCCTTTTGAACCTGCGGGGGTCCCCTTTTAATATTGAGATGCCATCTGCTGCTGCTGCTGCTGCTGCTGCTTGCCGCTGCAGCAGGCTAGCCTGCAGCAGCTGCTGC
>NW_013542792.1:2437-2737 GCF_000499545.2 Eimeria tenella
TTGCGCTGCACCTGGCAGAAAGCTGTTGCTGCTGCTGCTTCCCCGCTGGTGCTGCTGCCGTGCTGCCGCAGCAACCCCAGGGGCGGCAGCAGCCTACGAGCTTCTGGCTGCTGCAGCAGCACCACTTGGAGACCCTCTAAGGGCAGTGCTAATCCTGCAGCAGCAGCAGCAGCAGCAGCAGCCACAGCAGCAGCAAGAGCAGTTGTCTCGAAGCCGCGTCTGGCGGTGAAGCATGCGTGTAACTGCAGCTGCTACAACGGCAGCAGCAGCAGCAGCAGCAACAGGAAGACCAACAGGAAC
>NW_013542792.1:2773-3110 GCF_000499545.2 Eimeria tenella
CAGGAACGCCGCATCCGCAGCAGCATGAGCAGCAGCAGCAGCAGCAAAAGCTTGCCTTGTCTCGGGGGTATATGTGTTGCTGCTGCTGCTGTTGCTGCTTCCCAAACTCTAATTCCGTCAGCAGCAGAAGACACAACTCGCCCATCCCCCAGACTGACGCAGCCCCTCACAGCAGCAGAGTGGCCCTGCAGCACAGCAACCCTGCTGCTGCTGCTGCTGCTGCAGCTGCTGCTGCTGCTGCTGCTGCTGACGGGGGGGCACACCCAGGCTTCTCGGAGGAGCGTTGCGCTCCCGCCGGCGCTGCCGCCGCCGCCCATGCTGCCGCAGCTGCTGCCGC
>NW_013542792.1:3179-3383 GCF_000499545.2 Eimeria tenella
TCTTGAGGACGTAGATGTTGGTGTCTGTACACCCCACAAATGCCAAAACTGTGGGGCCCTGGCTGTCCACAGAAAGACAAAGAGGAGCAGCAGGAAGCCGGAAGGCCTCCAGACACTCATCCGTGTCCGCGCCAAAAACCTGCAGCAGCAGCAGCAGCAGCAGCAGCAGCAGCAGCAGCAGCAGCAGCAGCAGGAGGTGAGTGG
>NW_013542792.1:3430-3759 GCF_000499545.2 Eimeria tenella
GGGGGGAGGCGCTGGTCGCAGCCGCAACGGCAGCACGGAGCGACGGCAAGCGCTGCAGCGAAGTTCATAGCTCCCGCCGCAGCTGCAGCTGCAGCAGCAGCAAAAGCAGCAGCAGCAACAGCAGCAACAGCAGCAGCAGCAGCAGCTAACTCGGACGGTCCTGTCTGCTGCTGCAGTAACCATCAGCCAAAGACCTGCAGAGCGATGCAGCGCGGGGCCCTCGACAAATGCGCAGCAGCAAACAGCTTCTGTGTGTCCTTGCCACCGCCGCCACGGCTTCGGGCTGCTGCTGCTGCTGCTGCTGCTGCTGCTGCTGTTGCTGCTGCTGC
>NW_013542792.1:3779-5122 GCF_000499545.2 Eimeria tenella
TTGGAAAGAAGCAGCGCCTCCCTTGTCAGCTCCACTTGCACACAAGACGCTGCAGCAAACGCTCAACACTTGCAGGCAGCTAGCAGCACTCCACACGCTGCTGCTGCTGCTGCTGTGGATGGGAGAACAGGGCTAGGGTTTAGGGTTTAGGGTTTGGGGTTTACTCGGCCAACTGGAAAGCCTTGAGGCTGCCGTCTTTGCCCGCAGAAATCAAAAGGCTGCGGTGTACATACACCCGACAAATGCTGCTGTCGTGGGCTTGCCAGCTGCGCAGCAAAGGAGAGAGTTTGTGCTGCAGCGCGCCTGCTGCTGCTGCTGCAGCAGGAGCAGCAGCAGCAGCACCCGCAGCCTGCTGCAGCACCCAACCCGGCAGCAGCCAAGCTGTCAATACACCCGAGTCGTCGCCGCCGAAGAGAAACGAGCCGCTCCTGTCGCATGCGATGCACCTCAGCTGCAGCAGCAGCAGCAGCAACAGCAGCAGCAGCAATAGCAGCAGCAGCAGCGGAAGCGGCAGTAGTAGCAGCAGCAGCAGCACCAGGCACGCGAGCAGCAGGACGGGCAGCTAGCCCGGCAGCTGTGGCAAACTCTGCAGCACAAGCAGCCGCCAAGCCAAAGCAGCAACAGCAGCAGCAGCAGCAACAGGAGCAGCAGCAGCAGCAGCAGCTGACTATGCTGGGGGTGGACTGTCTGTACACCGCAGCGTTCTTGAGGAGGTTGAAGTAAACGAGAGTTGGCTTTTGCTGCAGCGCAGCAGCAACGACGCTGCTGTTGCTGCCGACGCAGCAAACTGCAGCAGCAGCAAAGGGGGGCCCCTGCCCACGGGGGGCCCCCTCAATACCTGCTTCGGGGGCCCCCACACAAGACCCCACAGACTGCAGCAAAGTCATTTGCGGCTGCAGCAGCGGCAGCGACAGCAGCTGCAGGCAGCTGGGGCCCACGCCCAGCAGCTGCAGCGGCAGGGGGCCCCCCGCGCCCGTCAGAGCCTCCATGCTGCTGCTGCTGCTGCTGCTGCGGTACTTGCTGCTGCTGCTGCTGCTGAATCGGTGACGCGGGAAGCCCTTAAGAGGGCAAGTGAGTGGAAGCAAATTGGACAGTTTGCCTTACGGTGACTCAGCAGCAGCTGCTGCTGCTGGTTTGTGCTGCTGCGGCAGTTGCTGCTGCTGCTCCTCTTGCTGCAGCAGCAGCAGCAACAAAACAGCAAATATACTTACTCTTTAGTTTCCATTTTAAGGGCCTCCAACGCCCCCCAGCGAAGTTCCCCCGCAAATTTCAATGCCTGTGGGGCCGGGGGGCCCCAGGGGCCCCTGGGGGCCCCCAGGGGCCCCACGAAGGCCCCTGGGGGC
>NW_013546115.1:0-757 GCF_000499545.2 Eimeria tenella
CCACGCCGCCTGCAGCAGCAGCAATCGCTGCTGCAGCAGCAGCAACTGCTGCTGAAAAATGCAATGTGCATTTTTGGTTGTCTTCCTTTGTCTGACCTCATCTTTTACTCCCTTGTTTCTTTTAATATTTTATTTATTTATTTATTTATTTTATTTATGTAATTATTTATTTTATTTAATTTGTTTACTTAGTTTATTTAGTTCATTTATTTATTTATATATTTTAAATTTATTCTCTTTTCCAGATTCCGAGTTGCTGTGCCGCTTGTCTCCCCGCGACTCATTGGGGTTTAGGGTTTAGGGTTTAGGGTTTAGGGTTTGGGGTTTAGGGTTTGCGCAATTAGAGGACAAAGACTCAAGTGCATTTTTACTTAGAGATGAATCGAAAGAGGGAATAAGTTTTGAAGATGGACTGTTGCTGCTGCTGCTCTTGCTGCTGTTGCTGCTGCTGCTGCTGCTGCTGCTGCTGGCGACACGTAGACTCTGGAGCAGCAAATGAATAATAAGACAGGAAGCAAAAGGGGAATTAAAGGGAAAAAGAAAAGTTGAAAAGGAGAAAAGAAATTAAAAAGAAATTAAAATTAATTTAAATGTAAAAATATCAAAGTCGATTAAAACAAACTTCAGAAAAAAGAAAGAAGTTAATAAAAAACAAAAGGGTTTCCGTTTGCTGCTCCTCAAGCAGCAGAAGGGGCGCTCTGTTGCTGCTGCCGCAGCAGCAGCTGTTGCTGCAGCAGCTCCTGCTGCTGCTGCAGCT
>NW_013546115.1:1609-2356 GCF_000499545.2 Eimeria tenella
CTGCTGCTTGCTGCCTGCTGCTAAGTGGTTCTGCTGCCTGGTGGAGTTGCTTCCTGCTAAACATTGCTGCTGCTGCTGCTATTGCATTTGCTGCTGCTGCCTGCTGCTGCTGCTGCTGCTGCTGTTTTGGCTGTTTCACGTGTCTTCGCATCTCTTTGCCTGTGTTACTCTATTTTATTTTATTTTATTTTATTTTATTTTTATTTTTTTTTGATTTCCCCTTTTCGGTCGTTTGGCAAACAGAAGCAAGCAAATTGCTTCTAAAGCGAGGGTTTAGGGTTTAGGGTTTAGGGTGTAGGGTTTAGCGTTGCGTTAATCAAATGATCAACATACTTATTACTTATTTATTTATTTATTTATTTATTTGTTTGCTTCTGCTGCTGCGCCTTTGAGGTGTACGTACACCTGAACTTGCTTACCAATCGGCCAGCAAATGAGACCCCACAACTGAAGAAGCTTCTGCTGCTTCGAGCTGCTGCAGCAGCCTCAGCTGCTGCTGCTGCTGCTGCTGGTACTGCTGCTGCTGCTGCTGCAGCCGCCGCTGCAGCCGTTCCAGGTAAAACAGAGCCCACGGCTGCTGCTGCTGCTGCTGCTGGTCGTGCGGGCTTTGCTGCTGCTGCTGCTGCTGCTGCTGCTGAAGCAACAACTGCTGCTCCCTCTCCTGCATGTCCAGTACATAATGCTGCTGGATGAGAAACTGCTGGCGCAGCTGCTGCTGCACGTGCTGCTGCAGCTGCAGCTGCTGCT
>NW_013546115.1:2436-3504 GCF_000499545.2 Eimeria tenella
CCAGCAGCTGATTGTCTAGAATGTCGCAAAAGTAAACAGAAGAAGGAAAATAAAAAAAGGCAGTGGGCTGTATAGACACTTGAACCTGCTGCTGCTGCTGCTGCTGCTGCTGCTGCTGCTGCTGCGGATTAGACTCTTGAGGGTCTGCCTGCTGCTTTCCGCTTCTCCCACAGGTATTCGATGTTTCATCAAAAGCAAAAGCAGCAGCAAAACTGTGCTTCGCTTCGCCTGCTTCAGTGGTTGCTGCTGCTGCTGTTGCTGCTGCTGCTGCTGCTGCTGCTCGCTTCTCGCTGGAGCAGCAGCAGTGGCAGCAGCAATTTATGAATGTGGGGGGCACTTGGGGCTCGGGATCAAGTGGGTCAATCGCTATGGAGCAGCAGCAACTTTGCTCAGCAGCAGCAGCAGCAGCAGTTTGCTCCTCCTTTTTTAAAGGCACAGGTGCTGCTGCTGCTTCTACTGCTACTGCTGCCGTAGGGGAGGCTGCTGCTGCTGCTGTAAGGGGGGCTGCTGCTGCTGCTGCCGCTGCTGCTGCTGCTGCTGCAGGCAGCGCGTCTGTTACGGATTGCTGCTGCTGCAAGTAGCAGCAGGAGCTGCAGCTGTAGGCAGGCCTCTTGCCGCTCTTGCTGCTGCTGTTGCTGCTGCGGTTGCTGCTGCGGTTGCTGCTGCTGCTGCTGCTGCTGCGTCTGCCCCTCTTCCTGCGGCTCGCTCGGCCTTTGCTGCTGGTCGTTGTGCTGCAGCGGCTGCTACTGTTGCTGCTGTTGCTTCGTTTGCTGCTGCTGCAGCATCTGCTAATCGATGTACCGACTTTTGGGCAGTAGCAGCTGCTGCTCGTCACCTGTGAAGGGACGGGCGTGCTGCAGCTGCTGCTGCTGTAGCTGTTGCTGCTGTGGCCGCAGCTGTACCTCCTGCAGCTGTAGCTGCTGCTGCTGCTGTAGCTGCTGCCACCGCATGCAGCTCGTCTGCTGCTGCAGCGCTTGCTGCCCCTGGGCACGACACATTTTGCCGCAGCAGCAGCTGCTGCTGCTGCTGCACCGGTAGAAGGATAGAAGCAGCTGCTGCCGCTGCTGC
>NW_013546115.1:3552-5297 GCF_000499545.2 Eimeria tenella
GCTGCTGTCGCAGTAATTCATGAGCCAATTGCTGCTTTTAGTCTGCTGCTGCTGCCGCTGAAACTGCTGCTGCTGCTCCTGCACCTCTTGTGGCCGCTGCCACCGATATTGCTGGTGCTGTGTCTGCTGCTGCTGCTGCTGCTGCCGCGCCTGCTGCCATTGTTGCTGCTGCCGCGCCTGCTGTTGCTGCTGTTGCTCCTGCTGCTGCTTCCTTGGGAGCTGTTCCTGCTGCTGCTGCTGCTGCTGCTGCTGTTTCTTGGCTTGCTGCATAGCCGAGTCTGCCACGCGATGCAACTGTAGCAGCAAAAAAGACCCTGCACCACTGCGCTAGGGTTTAGGGTTTAAACTTTAGGGTTTAAGCTTTATGGTTTAGGGTTTAGGGTTTAGGGTTTAGGGTTTACCTGTTCTAGAGACCAGACCTTGACAACGCTGAGGACTCCCGTGCTCTGCAGCAGCCGCAGGTCCCCGTGCTGCTGCAGCTGCTGCAGCAGTTCGAAGGCTTGCTGCTGCTGCTGCAGCATCTCGTCTTGGTTCTCGTCCTGCAGCTGCAGTGCTCTCGTGCTGCTGCTGCTGCTGCTGCTGCTGTGCCCTGCCTGCAGCGCCTGCGGCAGTGCTGCAGCAAACGCTGCGTTGACTGCTGCCAGCGCTGCTGCAGCAGAGCTCTCTTCATCCGTCTCCGTTTGCCCTTCCACCTGCTGCTGCTGCTGCTGCTGCTGCATGCGCTGGTGCAGCAGCAGCATATGCTCCACCCGCATCTGCTGCAGCACAACCAAGTGCTGCGCAGAGAAGCTGTGGCGGGCTATTGGCCCAGCACCTGCGCCGCAGTTAAATGTTAAGAGGCAGCAAAAGTTGCTGCTGCTGTCGTAGAGCGACAGCAGCCCCTCTCCATCGAGAGCAGCAAGCAGGTAGTGCTGCTGCTGCTGCTGCTGCTGCTGCTGCTGCAGGCTCCGCGGGTGCGGCAGCTGACGCAGACGCAGGAAGGACGCCCCAGAAGAAGGAGCAGCAAGGCAGTGGCAGAGAGATCCTGCAGCAGCAGCAGCAGTAGCAGCAGAAGCAGCAGCAGCAGCAGCAGAAACAGCAGCAGCAACAACAAACGCATAAACCATTCTGCGTGCGTGGTGCTGCATTGTCGCTGTCGCGCTGCTGCTGAGGCTTTCTGGCCCTACTCATGGATTTTTATCAGCAGCAGCAACAGCAGCAACATAGGCAGCAGCAGCAGCAGTAGCACCGTCGCAAAGCTCTAGTGACAGAAATAGTTTCAGTAGCAGCAGCAGCAGCAGCAGCAGCATAAACAACGGTAGCAGCAGCGGCACCGCGAAGCTCCAGTAGCAGAAGTGGAAGTAGCAGCAGCAGCAGCAACAGTTGTGCAGCGCTTTGATAACAAAAAGAGCAGAAGCATCAGCAGCAGCAACAGCAGCAGCAGCAGCAGCATCAGCCTCACCGTCTGCCACTGCCCATATTTTGATGGTGCTGCAGCTGCGCCTGAGCCAGGTGACAAGATGCTTGCTGCGGCGAATGAGCCGGTGCTGCTGCTGCACTGCAGCAGCAAAAATGCTGTTGCTGCGGAGGCCGCAGCAGAAGGGGGCCGGCGGAGAGTCCTGCTGCTGCTGCTGCTGCTGCTGCATCGCGCGTGCTTCCTGCAGCAGCAGAGAGGCTGGAGCGTTTGCTGGCAGCTTCGGTATGAACAGTTTGGTGCTGCAGCTGCTGCAGCGGCTGCTGCAAGTGCTGCAGCAGCTGCTGCTGCT
>NW_013542793.1:0-941 GCF_000499545.2 Eimeria tenella
CAGCAGCAGCGGCAGCAGCAGCAGCGGCAGCAGCGGCAGCAGCGGCGGCGGCGGCGCTGCCGTGCAGCTCGGCCTCGCAGCAGCAGAAGCTGCAGCTGCAGCAGCAGGACTGGCCCCCGGCCAGCGCCCGCAGCCGCCTGCTGCTGTTGCTGCTGCTGCTGCTGCTGTTGACTACTTTGCTGCTTTCAAAAGAGCTGTGCGGCTCTTCAAGGCCCAAAACCCCCCCACCATCAAAACGCAGCAGCAAGAAATTGACTACAAGAGAGGTACACCAAAGCCTGCTGCTGCTGCTGCTGCTGCTGCTGCTGCTGCTTGTTATCTTCCCTGTCCTGCTTCTTTGTCTACTTTTTGTCTCTTGTTCATTTGTCCACCTTTTGTTTTTATTGCTTTTTGTTGCTGCTGGCAGCTTCTGCTGTTTCCATCTCCCTCTAATTTTCTTTTTTCCGTTGCTTCCGTTTCATTGCTTTTGCTGCTGCTGACCCTGCTGCTGCTGCTACTGCTGCTGCTACTGCTGTATGCTGCCGCTGCAGCTGCGCCTCTAGCAGCAGCGCGCATTAGCAGCAGCAGCAGGCACGGCTCTCTCTGCATGCTTTGGTAGAAGGGTGCAGCTGGCCTATGGAGTTGCTGCTGCTGTGCTTGCTGCTGCTAGCTGCTGCTGCGGGTGGTGGTGGTGGTGCTGCTGCTGCAGCTGCTTCATTTGCTTCTGCTGCTGCTGTTGCTGTTGCTACAGCTGCCATGGCTTATGTGCGCACTCCTCTTTATTACCTCCACTCCCCATTTGTCTACCACGCGAAGCTGCTCGCTAAAGCGGCAGCAGCAGCAGCAGCAGCAGGAAAGGGCCAGAGCTTGACTGTGGCTTCCAGGCTGCTTAGCGCGGATGTCTCGCCGCAGCCAGCAGCAGCAGCAGCAGCACCTACCGGAGCTGCTGCTGCTGCTGCTGG
>NW_013542793.1:1000-1338 GCF_000499545.2 Eimeria tenella
AGCACGGCTGACAGGCAACCAGCATGCTGACGCAGCAGTAGCAACTGCTGCAGCAGCGCTGGTGAAGCAGCAGCAACGGGAGGAAGCCAAAGGTCGAGACCCAGAGGGAAGCAGCAGCAGCAGCAGCAGCAGCAGCAGCAGCGGAGACACCACCCGGCTGCGGCTGAAGTGCTTTGGCGCTGCAGCACTTGCAGGTTCTGCTTCCGTGTCTCCTGCGGATGAGCAGCAGCAGCAGCAGCAGCGGCAGCTGTCTGTGGCACAGAAGCACGAATTGGGAGCCCTCAGCGACGGCGGTGAGCAGCAGCAGCAGCAGCAGCAGCAGCAGCCGCAGCCGAAAG
>NW_013542793.1:1375-2120 GCF_000499545.2 Eimeria tenella
CGCGGCGTCGGCTGGTGGACTTCAGCGAAGACGCGGCGTTTGCTGCGGCGGAGGCGGAAGCAGCAGCAGCAGCAGCAGCAGCAGCAGCAAAGGGTGGCAGCAGCGAGGCCCCCCCGCTGCTGCCGCGAGAAGCTTTTCTTCACCTCGGCAGCTGTGTTGCTGCTGCTTTTCCCCGCTATGTTTGTGGGGGAATAGATCGCAGTTTGCTGCTGCGGAAGAAGCGCTTTAGGGTTTTTGTCTGCAGAGGCCCTGCAGCAGCAGCAGCATTTTACACGGCCACCCGTCGCAGCCGCGGCCGCAGCAGCAGCAGTAGCAGCAGCCAGGCTCCCGCGGCGCTCCCTGCAGAAGCAGCAGCAGCGCCGAACGCGGCGGGACCCGGCGCCGCGGCGCGCGGCGAGCAGCAGCAGCAGCAGCAGCAGCAGCAGCAGCAAATCTCCGCGTCCCCGCACAGCAGCGCGCCGGCGACGCCGGCGTCGCCGCAGCCCAGCAGCCAGAGCAGCAGCAGCAGCAGCAGCAGCAGCAGCAGCAGGGCGTGCAGCCGGATGGCGCGGCAAATCGAAGCAGAGGAATTCGCAGAAGCTCAAATGCTGCTGGCTGGCAGCAGCCAGCAGCGAATAGATCAAGAAGTTGCTCGATTTCGGCTGAGACCTCTTGTGGAAGCAGTTCACAGGGCCCAGGCCCTCCCCAGGTTTCTCCAGCCAGGTGCTGCTGCTGCTGCTGCTGCTGCTGCTGCTAATGATTGTGC
>NW_013542793.1:2282-2946 GCF_000499545.2 Eimeria tenella
TGCTGCTCTTCCCTCCTGCTGCTACTGCTGCGAGCTGGGAATGTTGCTGAAGGGGATTGTGGCGCTGCTGCTGCTGTTGCTGCTGAGCGTTTTATTGGTGGGTTGGCTTCTAGCGCCACTACTGTTTACACTGTGTTGCTGCCTCTGCTGCTGCTGCTGCTGCTGCAGGAATGAAGATACAGGTGGCGTTCTCGCTGGAAGAGGGAGGCTGCGTCGCCTGGTGGGACGCGGAGATTGCTGCTGCTCCCCCGCCGCAGCAGCAGCAGGAGCAGCAGCAGCAGCAGCTGACTGTGACTTACTGGATCGACGACACGACCGAAGAGGTTCGCGCCTTTCTGCTGTTGCCGCTACTGCTGCTGCTGCTGCTGCGCTTCTCACGTGTGTATATATGCATTCTCAAGCACTGCCGCCTGTGCTGCTACTACTGCCCTGCTGCTGACACCGTTGCTGCTCCTGACGCTGCTGCTGCTGCTCCTGACTCTGCTGCTGCTGCTGCTGCTGCTGCTGCAGCGGGCCACTGTGGAAGTGCGGGACTTCGTGCCCCCGAACGTGCCCATAACGGAGCCGAGGAATGGCTGCTGGCGGCTGCGCCCGACGCCTGTGTACCCGCGGCTGCTGCGCGGCGAGCTGGACCTCAGCAGCAGCAGCAGCAGCAGCAGCAGCA
>NW_013542793.1:3118-3309 GCF_000499545.2 Eimeria tenella
GGCCAGGGGCTGTGGTGTCTGTTGCTGTTGAAGGCAGCAACTGGCAGCTGCAAGATGCTTTGGTTTTGGATGTGTTGACAAGTCCTTCCTGCTGCTACTTTTCTCACCGGGACGCGACGCGGTACAAGCTGCCGCAGCCGAGTAGCAGCAGCAGCAGCAGCAGCAGCAGCAGCAGCAGCAGCAGGAGGCAG
>NW_013542793.1:3374-3729 GCF_000499545.2 Eimeria tenella
CCCATGCAGGGCCGCAGACAGGGTCAGGGCATCTGCGTCGTGGGCGTGAGACTTTTCTTTTTTGCTGCCAGCTGCGTCAGCAGCAGCAGCGCCTGGTGCTGCCGCTACCGCCTTAACTATGACATTCACCCGCAGGACTCTTTGCATGTGCTGCTGCAGCAGCTGTGGGTGTGGGCGGTGCCGCGTGTGTTGCCGCTTCCTGCTGCGTTTGCTGCTGCTCTCGAGCGCTACCACCAGCAGCAGCAGCAGCAGCAGCAGCACGAGCCCCAGCTGCCGCTCCTCAGCAGCCCGCGCCACCACCACCAGCCCCTCAAGCGCTCCGCCCGCTGCCGCGCCGGCTCTGCTGCTGCGGCCG
>NW_013542793.1:3850-4077 GCF_000499545.2 Eimeria tenella
GAGCTGCAGCAGCAGCAGCAGCAGCAGATGTGGACTGGGTCTTCGAAATGGCAGCAAGGCTGCGGCTGCATCCAGCTGGAGTCGCTTTTTGCAGAAATGCTGTTTTTTATATTCCAATGGATCTGCAGCTGCTGCCAACAGCCTTTTCTTCTTCAACTGTGTGCAAGCGGCGGCGGGGGCGGCCGCCGCGCGCTGCTGCTGCAGCGGGCGCTGCTGCTGCTGCTGCT
>NW_013542793.1:4137-4342 GCF_000499545.2 Eimeria tenella
GCTGCGGCGCAGCAGGCCAGCGAAGGCGCAGCAGCAGCAGCAGCAGACTCCCACAGACAACACCAAGCCCCAATCTTCGCCCCTGGCGTTGCTGAGCTGCTGCAGCCAGACTTGGACTTGCATGCGCTGATGCAGGGCCGCTGGAGTGTACGTACACTCGAGTGGGCTTTCTCTGTGCGGCGGCATTTGCGGCAGGGCCACCTCG
>NW_013542793.1:4483-4637 GCF_000499545.2 Eimeria tenella
TGCAGCAGCAGCAGCAGCAGGACTGCGGACTCGCCGGGAGCTCCCGCAGGCTCCGCACGCCCAGGAATCAGCTGGCAGCAGCAGCAGGCAGGACGCCTTCGGCTGCAGCAGCTGCAGCGGTGTCGCCAGCTGCTGCTGCTGCTGCTGCTGCTGC
>NW_013542793.1:4743-5202 GCF_000499545.2 Eimeria tenella
CAGCAGCAGCCCGGCGGGCACTGCTCTAGAACGCAGCAGCAGGCGGGAACGGTGCAGCAGGGCAGCAGCGGCAGCGGGAGGCCTTCCAGCAGCAGGGGGCGCAGCAGCAGCTGCTGCTGCTGCGCCCTCAGCAGCAGCAGCAGCAGCAGCAACAGAAGAAGGAGACTTGCCGCTGCCTTTCGTAGAGGGCTGCATTGCTTTTGACTGGTGCAGCGAAGGCAGAGACTCCGATGCTGCAACACCTTCCACTCCGGTTGCTGCTGCTCCTGCTGCTGCTGCTGTTGCCCCGCTGCCACCGGTTTCGCAGGCTGCAGCAGCAGCAGACACAGCTGCTGCTCCGGTAGCCACGAAGCTGAAGGCAGCAGAGCCAAATGCTGCAGCATCATCAGGCCTTCTCTACCTGCAGAAGCAGCAGCAGGCACAGCAACAGCAGCACCAGCAACGGCAAGACCAGCACAA
>NW_013542794.1:0-1872 GCF_000499545.2 Eimeria tenella
CCTCCCCCCCCCTCCTTTGCCTCGGCGTCAGCAGCAGCAGCAGCAGCAGCAGCAGCAGCAGAAGCAGCAGGAAACGGCTTTTTGGTTTTCCGCATTTCCTTGCTGACAGCAGCAGCAAAGAAGGAGTCGACGTCGACCTCGACCCTCTGTGGCTTACTCCGCTGCTGCTGCTGCTGCTGCTGCTGCTGCTGCTTGCTGTTTCCAGCAGCAGCAGCAGCAGGCTTAAGAAACCTGTCCAGGGTCACCTTGGGGACTTTGCTGCTGCTCTTCTTTGTCTCTTCGTCGCTGTCAGTTTCTCCGGGCTCCAAAACCACACAGCGGGTGCCGGTCTTCTTGGACTGCTTCTGCTGCTGCTGCTGCTGCTGCTGCTGCTGCTGCTGCTGCTCTTTGTTGCTGCTGCTCTTGGCGCCCTCCGCAGCTGAATTCTCCTCTTCGCTGTCCGACAGCACCACACGGCGCAGCCGCCCCGTTCTGCATCAGAAGCAAAACTTGAAGCAGCAAAGTCAGCAGCAGCAGCAGCAGCAGCAGCAGCAGCGCACTTAAGGGAGCGACAGGAACGTACTTGCGAGGCTTGGTGGCTTTGGGGGGGCTGAATGTCTCCTCATCGCTGCTGCTGCTGCTGCTGCTGCTGCTGCTCTGCACTACGGTGGCTTCACTCGCTTCCTCACTGCTTCCACTTTCGCTGCTGCTGCTGCTGCTGCTGCTGCGGGCCCGCTTTCCCCGGCCTCGCTGCTGAGGGGTGTCGGAGGCGCGGCGGCCTTTCTTTGCTGCTGCTGCTGCTGTTGCTGCTGCCGCTGCTGTCTTCTTCTTATCCCGCAGCTGTTCTGCTGCTGCTGCCTTTTTTGGGGCCTTCGAAGCGGCGGGTTTGCTCGTGCTGCTGCTGTTGCTGCTGCTGCTGCTGCTGCTCTTCGTGCTGCTGCTCTTGCTGCTCTTGCTGCTCTTGCTGCTGCTGATGTCCTTCCCCTGGCTAGCCACGACGCCTTCGGGGGCAAAAAAACTTCGAATGTCTGCCATGGTTGCTGCTGTTGAGGAGCGAGTGTTTAGGGTTTAGGGTTTAGGGTTTAGGGTTTAGTGTTTGGGGTTTGGGGTTGTGTTGGGTGCGCGAGACGCCCACACGCAGCCGCACAGTCCCACAGGCAGCTGTGAGTCCGTAGCCTGCGGCTTTTGCAATTTCAAAACCCTAAACCCTAAACCCTAAACCCTAAACCCTCCTCGTCGGCACCGGCGGCGGCGCATGCAGCAGGCGTTCAGGGGGTGAACTGGGGTCTTTGTGGCTGCGTTTTTAATTATTTTTTGAATAAAAATCTTTAAATTCGATTTATTAAAGGGTTTAAATGGCAAAAACTCTTTTATTTGCTGTTGGGGGGCCCCAGGCAGCAGACACGGGGGGGCCCCACCGCAGCAGCGGTGGGTGGTTGTTGGGGTGTACGTACAGCTGCTGCTCGCCACCGAACTTCCAACTTTAATTCATTAAATCTTTTTATTTTTAATTTATTTATTTTTATTTTTTTAATTTTCAGTAAAAGAACCATTTCAGCGCTGGCCGCCTCCTCCCTGTCTGAACCAGTTGCCCCTGCTGCTGCTGTTGAGAAGCTGCGGCTCCTGCTGCTAGAGCTGCAGCTGCTATTTCCGCAACTGCTGCTGCTGCTGCTGCTGCAGCTGCGGCTAACCAGCAAGTGCCTACTTCCGCAGCAAGCCAGCTGCAGCCAACTACAGCTGGCTACAACAGCTAGCCACAGCTAGCTACAGCTAGCCACAGCTAGCTACAGCTACCCGCAGCTAGCTGCAGATAACTGCTGCTACCTACAGCCACCTACGGCTAGTTACAGCTAGCTGCAGCTAGCTACAGCTAGCTGCAGCTAGCTACAGCTA
>NW_013542794.1:1972-2098 GCF_000499545.2 Eimeria tenella
CAAACTGACACTTTTTCGCTGTATGAGGGCCTGCGCTGTGTTGCGAATGTCTTCTAACAAACGAGAGGCTGTGACGAAGACAAGCCGGCTCCGCGCCTCCAGCAGCTGCAGCAAATCAGCAGCAGC
>NW_013542794.1:2198-2382 GCF_000499545.2 Eimeria tenella
CTAGCTGCAGCGAACTACAGCCATGTATAGCTAAGTAGGCAACCTCTAGTAGCTTACAGCTAACTCACAGCTAGCCACGGCTAGCTGCAGCTAGTTGCAGCTAGCTACAGCTAGCAACAGCTAGCTACAGCTAGCCACAGCTAGCTAGCTGCCACTATCTGCAGCTAGCTGCCACGTAGCTGCA
>NW_013542795.1:0-280 GCF_000499545.2 Eimeria tenella
GCAGCAGCTGCAGCAGCTGCTGCTGACTATTGCTGCTGCTGCTGTCGCAGGAGGCAGGCCAACTTACACTGCTTTGCCCGAAAGGTACTTCAAACCCTAAACCCTAAACCCTAAACCCTAGTGGCTAAATCCCAGCCCGTGGGGCCTAAGCAGAAAGCGTGGGAGCACAATGTGATACGGTAAAGAAAGCCCGCGGACTGCTGCTGCTGCACTTGCTGTTGCTGCTGCTGCTGCTGCGCTGCAGCAGCACCGACAGCGTGGCCTTTTTCGCGGGGCCGCT
>NW_013542795.1:451-1280 GCF_000499545.2 Eimeria tenella
CCCGGGACTCTTTCAGGCAGTTCCCGAGAGGCTCCGCTGGCTCTTGATCTGACTTTCGTTACAGGTCGGGAGGGCCACTGCTGCTTTTGATGCTGCTGCTGTTGCTGCTGTTGCTGCTGCTGCTGCTGTTGCTGCTGCTGATGCTGCTGCAGTTTCTGCTGCTGCTGCTGCTCCTGCTGCTGCTGTTGCTTCTGCTCGTGCTTCGTTTGGTGACATCGCCTCGGCGAAAGTACCTGCTGCTGCTGGTGCTGCTGCTTGCCAGTAGACATGTTGCTGCTGCTCTCGCTGTGCTGCTGCTGCTGCTGCTGCTGCAGATCGCCTCGCTGCAGCGTCCAAGGCTGCTGCTGCGAAGCAGCTGGCTTCTTGCGACCTGCTGCTTCCAGAGGCGCCTTCATCCGGTTTTATATTGGGACAGGAAGCCGCGCTGCCTGCAGCAGCAGCAGCAGCAGCAGCAGCAGCAGCAGGACCTGAATGGCAAAATCTCCTGTCTCTCATTGCTTTGCGGCTGCGGCTGATGCTGCCGTCTGTCCAAATTTCGCTGCAGCAGCACCAGCAGCAGCAAGAGCGCAGCAGCATTTTAGAAAGTCCTTATCAGCAGATCATCATTTCTCGTGCCTCAGAAGCTGGGGAGGGAGACACTGAAGCAGCAGCTGCAGCAGCAGCAACTGCAGCAGCAGCAGCAACGCGCCTTGCAGCAGCAGAGGAGATTCTCAGTATTGCCATTAGAGAGCAAGAGCTGACTCTTTCGCTTAGCAGCAGCAGCAGCAGCAGTAGCAGCACGAAGCAACCTGTGCTGCACATGT
Source organism: Eimeria tenella (assembly GCF_000499545.2). Lineage (NCBI taxonomy): Eukaryota > Apicomplexa > Conoidasida > Eucoccidiorida > Eimeriidae > Eimeria > Eimeria tenella. The sequence goes on from NW_013542795.1 coordinate 1,255, forward strand.
CTTTGGGAGGTGTCTGTACAGCTGCC
>NW_013542796.1:5000-9532 GCF_000499545.2 Eimeria tenella
AGCAACAGCAAAACCAGCAGCTGCGCAGCAGTTAGCAGCGTCAGCAGAAGCTGCTACAGCACTTGCTGAAGCAGCAGCAGCAGCACCTGCTGCAGCAACAAGTTGAATTTAGTGGCGCCTACGTAGCAGCAGCTGCTAATGCATCATCAACTGCAGAAGCAACAGCTGTTAACGTCTTTGTATAGAGACCCAAATGCTGCGGCAGCAGCAGCAGCAGCAGCAGCGGCGGCAGCTGCTGCTGCTGCTGCTGCTGCAACATTGTTGAACTTGGTTAAGCCTCCGCTGGCTGCAGCAGTTCCTGTGTGGGCTGTGGCCAGCGTCCGTGCAATCCATTTTGGCCGCTGCTGCTGCTGCTGTTGCTGCTGCTGCAGCTACTGTTGCTGCTCTCGTTCCTAATGCGTTGCTGCTCCTGCTGCTGCTGCTGCTGGTGCTGTCCCTAATCCTGTTGTTGTTGCTCTTGCTTCTGCAACTTTTGCTGCTGCCGATCTTGCTGTTTCTCCTGTTCCTGTTGCTGTTAGTTCCTGTCCATGCCGCTGCTTTTTCTGCTGCTGCTGCTGCTGTTGTTGCTGCTGCTGCTGCTTTCGCTGCTTCTTTCTTTTGCAGCTGTGTTGCTCGTGCGGCTGCTCTTCCTGCTGCTGCTGCCGGTGGTGCTGCTTTTGCTGTCTTCGGTGCTGCTGCTTCTGCTGCTGCTGACGGTCCTCTTGCTGGTGTTGCATCTGCTGCTGCTTTTACAGCGGCTGCTGTTACTGCCCCCTTCTGTTGCTGCTATTGCTGCTGCTGCTGCTGCTGTTGCTGCTGCTCCTTCCAAGCTGCACGTGGTGTTTCATTCGCTGCTGCTTCTTGTTGGGGGCTGCTGCTGTTGTTGCTGCTGCTTTAGCGCTGTCGATAAAACTGCAGCTTTTTGCTGCTGGTGGTGGTGCTGCTGCTGCTATTTCTGTGGCTGCTGTTGCTGTACAGGCTAGTGACTGCTGTGTATCTAAATGCCAGGATATGGAGAAAGCTAGGGTTTAGGGTTTAGGGTTTAGGGTTTGGATATTAGAGCTTGGAGGGGAGGCTAACAAGGGCGGGGGTTTAGAAAAACGCTGGCTAGGGTTTGGGGTTTTAGGGTTTAGGACCTAGAGGGACAAAAGCAAACAACCATTGGGGTTTAGAGACAAATAATTAGGGTTTAGAAAGTAGGGTTTGGGCGCAGAAAGATCTGCTGTGAAACACCTATACCCTAAACCCTAGGGTCTACGGTTTAGGGTTTAGGGATGTGAATAAATAGGCCTGAAAGGCGCGGGATTAGGGCTTGCAAAACACAAATTAGCGTTTCGAGTCAAACACACTAGGGTTTATAGACTACTAATTAGGGTTTAAAGACAAAAATCAGGGTTTACGGAAACAAAAAGTTAGGGTTTAGTGGAATGTGCAGGAATAGTTTCCCTTCACTCTCTGCAGTACGCACTAAACCCTAAACGCTAAACCCTAAACCCATAGGGGCGCTTTGGGGCGCAGTTCGCCACTTGATAATTACCTTTGGGGCCCCCAAGGGGGTCCCCAAAGGGGGCCCCCCCGTCCAAGGGGGGCCCCCAAGGGCCCTTGTGGGGGGCCCTCATGAGAGGGCGCTAGAGGGGGCCCCCAGGGGGCCCCCAAGAGGAGGCTCTAAGGGGTAGCCCTCAGGGAGGACCTAGGGGCCCCCCCAGGGAGGCCCTAGGGTTGCCCAGCGAACCTCTGGGGCCCCTAGGGGGCCCCCAGAGGTTCGCTGGGCAACCAGGAGGGCCCCATAGGGCCCCTCGGGAGCATAATTATAATATATTATTATTGTAATATAATTAAAATCAATTATAATTAGAATGATAATAACATATTACAAGTGTAATATTATTAAAATCTATTATAATTAAAATAAACTTATAAATAGCAAAATTCTTATTTGCGCACACTAAAGCAGTGTTTTATAAACGCATGGCGAGCCCTAGCACCGTGGGGTTTCGCTTGGGGTGTACGTACACCTGAACTATCCGCAGGCAGCAGCAGCAGAAGCAGCAGCAGCAGCAGCAGTTAAGTGCCCACAGCAGCATGTTCCCCAAACTGCTGCTGCCTTGTAACCCCTGGGATCGTCTGGGATCGTCTAGGGTCTTCCTTTTTTCTGGTGTACATACACCTCAGCTGTGTGCATGCAGCAGCTGTGGGGAGCCACAGCTCAGTGCAGCAAACCCTAATTTGAGGGTTTACAAAAGCTCACAAAACCCTGAAAGCAATTGGGGTATTATGGTCCCTTCTGCTGCCCACGCTGTTCTCCGCCCCTTCCTAGGGTTTAGCTAGGGTTTAGGGTTTAGTGCTTGACTTGAGACTCAAATTCAAAATTGATTTGATGTGTTCACAGCCACAAGGGCAGCTGCCAGCTTCATTAAAAAACGAAGTTCCTCCAGCTTCGCCAAAACCCTCACACCTCAGGGGCCCCCCTGAGGGGCCCCCCTGGGGGCCCCTTCTGTAGGGCCCCTCCGCACCTTCCTTGGACCCTAAGGGGGGCCCTGGGGGCCCCTCGTAGACCCTCTAAGGTCTTAAGGGGCCCCTTAAAGCCCCCCCTTGGAAGTACCCGTTCGGACCCATCAGTAGGGGGCCCCAATGGGCCCCCAGGGATGTCCCAAGGGGGCCCGGGGCCCCAACGAGGTCCCTTGGGGCCTCTGGGGGCCCCCAAGATGGTCCCACGGGGCCCTCGAGGGGCCCCCTGGGGGCTCCCAAATGGGCCTCCACTGTGTTCGCTCAGGCGCTCTGTCCCTTCAACGATCCTGGGATCCGATCCCAATTGACTTGGGATCGGATCCCGTCAGTGCTGGTAGTGGGCTGCTGCTGGCGTCGCTCCGTGTCTTCTCTCCAAATGTGCTATGTGTCTTTTCCCATAACTGCAGCTGCAGCAGCAGCTGCAGCAGCAGTTGCAGCAACAGCTGCAGCTGCAGCAGCAGCCACAGTCGCAGCAGCCGTCGCAGCAGCCGTAATAACCGGAGGAGCTGCTGCCGCAGTCAAGCCGCAGCAGCTGCTGCCACAGCCTCAGCCGCAGCGTTCACAGCCGAAGCCGCAGCCGCAGCAGCAGCAGCAGCAGCAGCAGCAGTTTATTGTTCGTTGGTGGACTTGAGTTTGAGGAATTCGACGACAGTGACAATCTGCATGTGGTCGCTGCGGAGGTCGAAGACTTGAGCGCCAGCAGTGACGGAAGCAAAGACATCAGGAAGGTCTTTAGTTTCGGTTTCAGTTTTGAGTCTTTTCTTCTCGCGCTCCCCTGCTGCTGCTGCTGCTGCTGCTGCTGCAGCACGCGCTGCCAGCAGCTGCTGCAGCTTCCTGCTGCTCTCCCCTGGCAGCCGCACAGCCACGCGGTCCAGAAAGCCCGCCCCTCTGGGCGAGCTGAGGGTCTTCTTCGCGAGGCAGCCCTTCAAGGCGTTGAAGGCCGTGTGGCCCTGCATGCATGCACGCATGCATGCATGCAAAGAGCCCCATTTTCGCGCAATTTCGCAAAGTTCAAAGCCCCAAAAATTGCACACTAATAGTACTCTCTTCTTCGCATTTAAGTCCAGCTTGGCAGCAGCAGAAATGACAAAAAACTGGCAAACTCCAGCAGCAAGACCAGCAGCACAGCCAGAAACCAGCAGCAGCAAAAGAAACGAGGAAAATGCACAAAGAGGACCAGAAAATACGAAAAAGAGCCAAAAGAAAGAAAAAGACCAAAAGGAAAACAAAGAGGAGCAAAAGAGAACCAAAAAGAAACAAAATGAAGCAAAAATGACTCAAAAAGAACCCAGAAAGAGCAAACACGAAGCAAAACATCCCGCAGCAGCAGCGGCAGCAGCAGCAGCAGCAGCAGCAGCAGCAAGTACCTTGGGGGCCTTGAAGGAAGGGTAGCTGCAGCCGCGCTGCCACTTGTAAGAGAAGCCAGCTCGGTAGCAAGTGCTAATTAAAGAAAAGCCCTGCTGCCGAAGGGCCCCGTGGAGGGTGGGGGCCCCCCCGGGGGCCCCCTCGGGGGGCCCCAGGGGCCTCCCCAGCCGGTCACAGCCCCACAAAAAGGGCAAATACTTTCTTTCCAATTCTGCTGCGGGGCCCCCCAGGGCCTCCACCAAATGTGCAGTCATCTTGAGGTTGTCGGCTGCAGCAGCAGCAGCACAACGCACAGCAATGCCGCTCTGCTGCTGCTGCTGCTTTTCGTGCTGCTGCTGCTGCTGCTGCTCCTGGCAGTGCTACTCGTGCTACTACTGCTATCGCGAGTCGTGCTGCAGAGCCACCACTACTACTGCTGCTAGAAGTACCGGTGATGCTGCTGTGCTGCTGCTGCTGCTACCGCTGCTACTCCTGCTGCTGCTGCTGCTGCTGCTACTGGAGCGTGGCTTACGGGTATCTTCAGGGAGGTTGATGGGAGCAGCAAAAGCGGGGTAAGTGGAACCCAATCCTCTCGTGAGTTTATAAAAATGAGAAAGAGAAGCTGCATTAAGATGTTCGTTCCAGTCTGCTGCCATTACAACTCCCAAGTCGAAAGAATCCAGACCTGCAGAGCAGCAGCA
>NW_013542796.1:9632-12800 GCF_000499545.2 Eimeria tenella
CAGACCTGCAGAGCAGCAGCAGCAGCAGCAACACCAGCAGCAGCAGCAAAAGATGAAGCTACGGAAAAGGAAAAAAAATAAAAACAGATACAGTTGAAAAACACAAGAGGGTCAAAAGAGACAGTTCGAGTAAAAGGTCCGCAAAAAAAGGCAGCAAAGCAGGCAGTTGAAAGAAGAAGAGAAAGAAGACAGACAGAAAAAGAGGGAAAATAATTAGAAAAACAGAATTAAAAATGACAGAGAACAAAAAATGAAAACGCGAAAAGCAGCAAATAAAACGGCCCCGCACAGCGCATAACGGCAGCAAAAAGAAACCCCTACTACGGGAAAAAGAAATGCAAAAGGAACACCCATAGGGGTCCCTTAGAGGGCCCTCTAAGCCACTTAAAGAGCCCTTTGATGGGCTCTTTAAGGGGCTTTAGGGGGCCCCGAAGGGCCCCCAGAGAGCGCCCCTAGGGGCCCCCTGGGGGCCCCCTAGGGCCCCCTATGATCCTCTCGAGGGGCCCCCACAGAGGAATCCCTAGTGCCCCCTCCCTTACAAGCCCCCCAAGGACCCCCCTAGGGGCCTCTTAGGGCCCAGGTCCCCTAGGGGCCCCCTAAGAGGCCCCCCTTGGGGCCCCCCTGGGGCCCCGGGGGCCCCGTGGGGGCCCCCTGAGGGTGTGGGTATGGAAACCGTACCCTTTTTTGGGTCTCCGCAGGCCTTGGAGAGTTCGGGGAAAAGGCCGTTGAAGTGGGCCTCCTCCCAGCCCTTGAGGTGGGCCCCCATGAGGCCCAAAGTGCCGAAGTGGGGGAGAGAAAGGGCCCCCCCGATGAAGCCTTTTTCCCTCTTGAAAAGGGTCTTTTCGGCCCTGCAGAAGGGGCCCCTGAAGGGCCCCCGCAGCACCAGCAGCAGCGCTTGCGTGTTGGGACTCAGCAGCAAAGCCTTGAGTTGAGTTCCTACTAAGTTGCGCAAATAGTGCAGAGACGGAAAGTCCCAGTTGGGGTTGCTGCTGAGCAGGTTCAGCACGTAGCGCACGTTCTGCAGCAGCTGCTGCTCCCGCTGCTGCTCCAGCTTCAAGTTCTCCTGCAGCATTATTGCCACGCCGTCCACCTGGTCCACTGACAGACCACTGGTCTGCGACAGGAACCCCGCCAGCAGCTGAAACGTGTTCGGCTGCACCAGCAGAGAGTTCCTGAGCAGCAGCAGCAGCAGCAGCAGCAGCAGCGGCAGCGGCGGCGGATCTCCAGACGTTCAGGGCTCTCTAGCGAGCGCGCTAGCTGGCTGGCTAGCTGCCTGGCTAGCTGCTTGCTAACAACCGCCAGCTAGCTGCCTGGCTAGCTAGCTCGCAGGCAAACCCGAGGGCCCAGCTAGCTAGTCATCTAGACAGCTGGCCAGCTAGTTAGCTAGGTCGGCCCCTAGCTGGCTAGATAGCTACCTAGGTGGCTAGCTAGCTAGTTAGGCGGCTAGCTACTTAGCTGGCTAGCTAGCTAGCTAGGTGTGTGACTAGCTAGCTAGCTAGGCAGCTGGTTAGCTAGCTAGGTGGCTGAATAGCTAGCTAGGTGGCTAGCTAGCTAGCCACCCAGTGGCTAGCTAGCTAGCCAACCAGTGGCTAGCTAGCTAGCCAACTAGTGGCTGGCTGGCTAGCCAACTAGTGCCTGGCTAGCCAACTAGTGCCTGGCTAGCCAGCCAACTAGTGGCTAGCTAGCCAGCAAACTAGTGGCTAGCTAGCTAGCTGGCTGGTGGCTAGCTAGCTGGCTAGCTAGCTAGCTAGCTAGGTGTCAGGCTGACCACTGGACGACGGCGAGTCTGAAGGCGCGGTGGGGCCTTCTGATGATTTCGCTGCGGATGGTATTCATGTCTTCGCGGAAGTTGTGTACGTGCACCTCGTAGTCCTGCTGCAGCTGCTGCACGCTGCCGAGCCCGGGCGCCCCCTGCTGCTGCTGCTGCTGCTGCTGCTGCACCTCGTCCTGCGTGTACAGACGCGCCATCGGGGACACCCCACAACTCTCCACTGGCATTTCGTCTGTGGGGCCCAGCCCCAAAGTGCCCTGGTTAGCGAAGGCCCCCAGCAGCGCAGCTTTCCCCGGCTTCGCCTGCAGGTACCCTTCCACTGCAGCGCAGCAGCAGCAGCAGCAGCAGCAGCAGCAGGTGGCGCACGCGGAACGCCACGGAGAGCCCGCTCGACGGCGAGTTTGCTGGGGGCCGGGGTGGCGAGATAGCTGGACAGCTGGATGGATCTGCTGGCTAGCTGGCTGACTGGCTAGCTGGCTGGCTGGCTAGCTAGCTAGCTAGCCAGCTTGCTAGGGAGCTAGCTAGCCAGTTTGCTGGGGAGCTAGCTAACTGGCTAGCTAGCTAGCTAGCCGGGGATCTAGCCAGCTAGATAGTTGGTTGGCTGGCTGACGAGCTAGCTACATACAGCCTCTGTGATAGCTAGTTGACTCGTAAGCTAGCTGGCAAGGTGGTTGTTCAACGAGCCGGCCAGCCAGATAGCTAGCTAGCTGGCTGGCTAGCTAGCTGGCTTGCTAGCTGGCTAGCTAGCTAGCCAACTAGCTGCATCTATAGATATCCAGGATAAACGTTCAGCTACCCTAAGCAGGGAGAAGGGCAGCTAGCTTGCTACATCGCTAAAGAGAAATGAAGCTAGCTGGCTAGCCAGCTAGCTGGCTACCTAGCCAGCCAGCTAGCTAGCTAGCTAGCTAGCCAGAAGAATTGCATTTGCGGTGCTGTGTAGATCTACCCCTTGCGCCGTAGTCCTCTAAGACGGATGTGTCCTTGCGGGACTGAGCAAAGACAGCAGCAGCAAAACAGGCTGTGAGCAGCAGCAGCAGCAGCAGCAGCGCTAAAAGCAGCAGCAGCAGCAGCAGCAACGGCAGCAGGAAGAGCAGCAGCAGTAGCAGCAACGGGTGGCGAAAGAAGAACTGCCTTCCTTCAGCGGAGAGAACAGCAGCCCCCAGGCGTCCTAGGGTTTAGGGTTTAGGGTTTGACTCCTCACTCCTGCGGCAAAGAAATGCACAGTAAAGCAAATCGAAGGAATGTGGGTGCGGCCCTTGTAGGATTTGAGGTGGCTAAACCCTAAACTCTAAACCGTAGACCCTAAACCCTAAACCCTAAACCCCAAACCCTAAACCCTAAAACCCCAGCGAACGTGGTTTGATTTGACTCACTCTGAACTCCTTGAGTCCTCTCCA
>NW_013542797.1:0-222 GCF_000499545.2 Eimeria tenella
CAGCCACCAGCACCGGCTGCAGCTGCTGCTGCTGCAGCGGCCGAAGCAGCAGCACTGCGCCGCTGACATCTATTTAAATACTGCAGCAAAAAGGGCCCCTCAAAACAAACAGCGAGCCTCGCTCCCCTGGCCCGTTGCTGCAGGTGTTTTTGGCCTCACAGTGCTGGCAGCAAAAGCTGCTTCAGCACGAGCGCTTCAGGCAGCAGCAGCAGCAGCAGCAGC
>NW_013542797.1:334-521 GCF_000499545.2 Eimeria tenella
CTCCCCTGCCCGCCTCGCCACCCCTGGGGGCCCCCCTATGCAGGTTCTGCTGCAGCTGAAAGGGGCCCCCAATCTGCCTCCATAAGGCGCCATTCCCGCTGCGCTGCAGCTTCAGCAGCAGCAGCGGGCAGCAGCAGCAGCAGCGGCAGCAGCAGCGGCAGCAGCAGGCGGCAGCAGCAGCGGCAGG
>NW_013542797.1:624-980 GCF_000499545.2 Eimeria tenella
AGCAGCAGCAGCAGCGCAGCAACGCCCACACCTAGTCTTAGCGACAAAGGCCAACCGCAGCAGCACCAAAGGGCCCCTAAGCTGAGGTCCTGAGGGGCCCCCATGCTGCTGCTCTGCGTTAGAGCTGCAGCAATTTAGGGGCCCCAGGGGCTTGGGTACCTGGGGGCCTTGGGGGCCCCTCAGCTCTGGGGGGCCCTTTTGGGTCGGGGGGCCCCTCAGGGTCTGGGGGCCCCTTGAGTAGGGGTTTGGAAGCAGTAGTATAGCAAGGGAGGCAGCAGCAGCAGCAGCAGCAGCGGCAGCAGCAGCGGCAGCAGCAGCGACAGCAGCAGCAGCAGCAGGAACGGCGGCAGCAGCAA
>NW_013542797.1:1093-2448 GCF_000499545.2 Eimeria tenella
CGACTCCCCAGCAGCAGCCGCTGCTGCTGCTGCTGCAGCAGCAGCAGCAGCAAAGACAGGAGAAGGCGGAGGCACAGAGACAGCATCTCTGAGAGTTTCTCCAGAAAAGAAAAGGTCAAGAGATAGGGGCCCCCGGGCCTCTCTGTGGAGCCCGGGGGCCTCCCGGGGGGCCCGCCGGCGGTCACCCCACAGAAGGGGCCCCTCGGGGGGGAGACGATCCCCGGGGAGACGATCCCAGGGGATCCGATCCCAGAGGATCCGATCCCCAGAGCGGGGGGCCTACCGGCGGAACTCTGGGGATCGATCCCCGCGGAGACGATCCCCACGGAGACGATCCCAGGGGAGGCGATCCCAGGAGAGACGATCCCGAGGGAGGCGATCCCAGGAAAGACGATCCCAGGGGAGACGATCCCACGATAGACGTTCCCAGGGGAGACGATCCCAGGAAAGACGATCCCAGGAGCGGCCCAAGCGATCCCGCCACGGCGCTTCGCGGCAGGGGAAGGAGGGGAGGCGATCCCAGGAAAGACGATCCCAGGAAAGGCGATCCCAGGGGAGACGATCCCAGGAAAGACGATCCCAGGAAAGACGATCCCAGGAAAAACGATCCCAGCGCTGCCAAGGCTCCCCCCCGGCCCGCCGCTCCCCAGGGAGACGTGTGGGGCCCCACAGGGGATCGTCTCCCCAAAGACGATCCCCGAAGTGGTCCCCTGTGGGGCCCCACAGACCCGCCAAAAGAGGGTCTCTGCGCAGGTCGAGGTCTCGCGAGGGCCCCTGGGGGGCCCCCCGGGGGCCCTGCAGCTCCCCCAAGACCCGATCCCCTGGGAGACGACCCCACAGACGATCCCCGGGCCGCCCCACAAGGCGATCCCGATCCCGGGACAGGCCCAGGCCCAGGAGTCCCACAAGGCGATCCCGATCCAAGGGGACTCGGTCTCCGCGGAGGCGATCCCAGGAAAGACGATCCCCCGCAAGGCGCTCCGCAGCCCAGCAGCAGCAGCAGCAGCAGCAGCAGCAGCAGCGGGGCAGCAGGGGGGTGCCCAGGAGCGGCCCCACACCTTCACACGACTCCCCAGGGGGCCCCCAGGAGGGGCCCTCTTTGTGGAGCAGCAAGGAGGAAGCCAAGTCTGCGAGGTCACCCGCACGAAAGGAGCAGCAGCAGCAGCAGCAGCAGCAGCAGCAATGGGGCTTCACAGAGTCAGCAGCAGCAGCAGCAGCAGCAAATCTGGCGGCCTCGACTGGTGTAGTATCCAAGTGCAGCATTGGCGACGTCACAGGCTATGTGGCTCGAGAAGAAGGGGCAGCAGCAGCAACAACAACAGAAGCAGCAGCAGCAGCAGCCGCTGCTGCTGCTG
>NW_013542797.1:2511-3971 GCF_000499545.2 Eimeria tenella
CAGTTCCTGAATTACCCGGACAGAACGCCAGCTGCTGCTACGAATCCTGCTGCAGCAGCATCTGCTGCTGCAGCCTCTGCCGCCGCAATGTCTGCTGCGGTTTCTGCTGCAGCTTCTGCTGCAGCTCTTGGCGCCGGCATTCCTGTTGCTGCAGCGGCAGCAGCTGCAGCAGCAGCGGCTGCTGCTGCTGCTGCAGAGGGCGCACCAGCTGCAAGCCCGCAAGCTGCGCTGGTGTCTTCTGCAGAGGGCTGGAGAGAACAGGGCGGCTGGTGCTACATTCCTAAAGATAGGATGCCTCACTTCATTGGCAGCAGCAGCAGCAGCAGTAGCAGCAGCAGCAGCAGCAGCAGGGACACGGGCAGCACCAAACGGCAACCTTGGTATCAGGCGCAGCAGCGATGGCAGCCCCCGCCACCCTCGCAGCAGCACCTGGCGCAACAGGAGCAACAGCAGCATGAACAGCTGCAGCAGCAGCAGCAACAGCAGCAGCAGCACATGCAACAGCTGCAGCAGCAGCGCCTTAGTCCGCCGGAGCAGCACCACCCTGTGTCAGTGCCCATGTGGTCTGGTGGAAGCGGACAAACAATTGAAGCAGCTGCAGCAGCTGCAGCAGCAGCAGCAGTTGCAGCAGCAGCAGCAGCGCAGACGCAAGGCTCTGGCTGGGGCTCAGGCCTTTCTGCTGATTCTGGTAGGACTGGGCTAGATAAGCCGTGGGAACAGTTGCCGGGACAGCAGCAGCTGCTGCAGCAGCAGTTGCACCTACTGCAGCAGCAGCAACAACATATTCAGCAGCAGCAGCTGCAGCAGCAGTTGCAGCACCAGCAACTGCAGCAGCAGCAAATGCAGCAGCAGCAGCTCCAGCAGCAGCAACTGCAGCAGCAGCAGCTTCAACAGCAGCAGCTCCAACAACAGCAGCTGCAGCAGCAGCATCTGCAGCAGCAGCACCTGCAGCAGCAGCACCTGCAGCAGCAGCAACTGCAGCAGCAGCAACTGGAGGAGCAGAGACTGCAGCAAAACCAGGCACAACAAGTGCTTCAGCAGCACGTTCACCTGCTGCAGCAGCAACAGCTGCAGCAGCATGGACGGCAGCAGCAGCAGCAGCAGCAGCACGTCCCTCATAGCTATGTCTCCCCTTCTCAGCGGCTCTTCTCACCCCGTGGTGAGGCTTTGGCTGCGCCGCAGCAACGGGAATCGGGGGCACCTGCGACACCTGCCACGCAGCAGCTGCCGCAGCAGCAGCAGCAGCAGCAACGGCGGCAGCAGCAGCAGCAACAGCGGCAGCAGCAGCAGGAGCTGAAAAGTGATAGGGAAGAAATGTGGCGGAAGTGGAAGACTGAAGGGGTTGAAGGCGGAGCGGCGCCCGCAGCAGCAGCTGCACCGGGTGCTGCTATCCCTGCAGCAGCAACAACAGCAGCAGCAGCAACAGCAGCAGCAGCAGCAGCAGCAGCTGCTGCTGCCGC
>NW_013542797.1:4060-4502 GCF_000499545.2 Eimeria tenella
CTGCGACGCGCGCTGTGCTGCTTTCACCGAGCACATGGTGGCAGCAGCGGGGCGTCTTCCAGTGCGTCAGCAGCAGCAGCAGCAGCAGCAGCAGCAGAACGGACAGAAGCAGCAGAAAGACGCCGCGAGAGCAGCAGACAAAATGACTTCATCAAACAAATGCTCAGAAGCACCAGCCTCCGCAGCCAGCTAGCGCTAGCTGGCTGCGAGGGGGCTTGGGGGACATGGGACGACGAGGACGAATTGGAGGACCCTGCTGCAGCAGCAGCAGCAGAAACAGCAGCAGCAGACGCAGCAGCAGCAGCAGCAGCTTTCGAGGGGGACCGCACGCTTCAAGAGATCCTCAAGCTCTGCAGCCCCACGCAGCAAACCACACCGCTGCCGGTCCCCCCTTTCTGCGAAGAAGCAGTGAAGGGCCCAGAGGGGGCAGCGGCGGGGGGTG
>NW_013542797.1:4571-4958 GCF_000499545.2 Eimeria tenella
CAGGAGCAGCAGAGGCAGCTGCAGCACGCACTGCTGCGGATAGCTCGGCGGCAGCTACGCAAGGAGACACGCAGCCGCACTCACAGAGCGCTGCGAGGGATGCGTTGTTTGCTGCTGCTGCTGCTGCTTGCCGGCAGCTGCTCGCGGCGACCCCTGCAACAGCAGCAGCAGCACCATCTGCTGCTGTTGCTGCTGCTGGTGGAGCTGCTTCTCTAACAGCTAGGAGCAGAGTCTCCTCAAGCAGTAGCCAAGGGGCACCCGCAGCAGCTCCGGAGGGCAGCAGCAGCAGCAGCAGCAACAGCAGCAGCGGCGCCTGTCTGGCAGCGGGTAAGGCGGCGTTTCCGGCGGCAGGCGCAGCCACAACTGCTGCTGCTGCTGCTGCTGCAC
>NW_013542797.1:5016-5316 GCF_000499545.2 Eimeria tenella
GGCAAGTTCTGCTGCTGCTGCAGCGCAGCACTCAGAAGAGGCGACGGAAGAAGCAGTAGTTGCTGTTGCGCGGGCTGCCCTAAACGGGGTCTTTGCCCCTCGCTTTAGGCTGAGTTCCCAGCAGCAGCAGCAGCAGCAGCAGCAGCGGCAGCAGCAGCAGGGCGGCGAGGACGGCAGCATAAGCCTGCTGCAGTCCATGCCGAGCACAGCAAACCTCCCGCTGTTCTGCGGCCCCAGCGAGCGCAGCAGCGCAGCAGCAGCAGCAGCAGCCAAAGCGGCGGCCGCAGCACCAGGGCCGCG
>NW_013542797.1:5368-5680 GCF_000499545.2 Eimeria tenella
GCCAGCAGCAGCAGCAGCAGCAGCAGCGCGCCGCAGCAGCCCCGCGGAGGAAGCAGCAAACGCCCGAGCAGCAGGAGAAGCCCGCCTAGTCACTGGGGACTCGGGGGCCCCCGGGGTCTTTGTTGCTGCGCATGCATTTGAGTTGGGGGCCCCCTGTGGGGTTGTGGGGTGTCTGCAGATACACCCCAGAGAGCCAGCCCTTGCTGCAGCAGCAGCACTTTCCGGGGACGTGGTCCTCCTCGACTTGGAGGGCCTCCGCATGCGCTCCGCGCTGCTGCCCCGCAGCAGCAGCAGCAGCAGCAGCAGCAGCAG
>NW_013542797.1:5730-6209 GCF_000499545.2 Eimeria tenella
CCAGGGCCTCGTTGCTGTTGGCAGCAGCAGCGGCTGCCTTCGCCTTCTCGACCCCAGAATGGGCCAGCAGGTCCTTTCCTGGCAGGCCCAGAAGGGGCCCCTGGACTCCCTCAACGTCATTGGCCCTTACGGTCAGCTGCTGCTGCTGCTGCTGCTGCTGCAGCTGCTGCTGCTTGTGCTGGTGCTGCTGCTGCTGCTTCTGGTGCTGCTTCTGGTGGTGGTAGTGCTGCTGCTGCTGCCTTTGACCCTTCTGCTGGTGCTGTTGCTGGCGCTCCGTCCGTCGCTGCAGCTCCGCCGCTGCTGCTGCTGCCCCCCGTGCTGCTCCTGCTGCTGCTGCTGCTGCTGCTGAGTGTCGCTGCGGACTTGTGGGTGGCTGCAGTGTGCGCCTCGGCCTCTTCGCGCGAAGCCTTTCTGAACTTCTGGGACTTGCGGCTGCCGCCCCGGGATCGACTCGATCCCATCGATCCCACCGATCCCAC
>NW_013542797.1:6275-6992 GCF_000499545.2 Eimeria tenella
CCCCCCGGGGGCCCCCCGCAAAGTTTTGTCTTGCATGCGTTTTGAAGATGGAGTTTCTGCTGTTGCTGTTTCCCCCGACGAGTCTTGTCTTGCTGCTGCCACTCTTGGCGGAGACGTTGCGGTGCGCGCAGGCTGGGGGTTTAGGGTTTAGGGTTTAGGGTTCAGGGTTTAGAGGGTTTAGAGTTTAGGGTTTAGGGTTTGGGGTTTGGGGTTTAGGGTTTAGTGGAGCTGTTAGCTGCTTCTGTGCAGCAGTTTGTTCTTGGTGTGGAGTGTCTGCAGAGCTGCTGCTGCTCGTGCGTGTTGCCTGTGAGTGCCGTTTTCGCCGACTTGCTGCTGCTGCTGCTGCTGCTGCTGCTGCTGCTGCAGCTGCTGTCGCTGCCGCTGTCGCCGCACCCCTGCGAGCCGCTGCTGTCCTTCCCCTCCACCCACGAGCTCACAGTTTATACCTCTTTGGCCTTCACGGCCAACGGCAGGGCCCTTTGCGTGGCTGGGGAGCGCCAGCACTCCCAAAGGCTCAGAGAAGCAACCGGTGCGTGCTGCTGCTGCTGCTCCTGCTCCTGCTGCTGCTCCTGCTCCTGCTCCTGCTGCTGCTCCTGCTCCTGCTCCTGCTCCTGCTGCTGCTCCTGCAGCTGCTCCTGCTGCTCCTGCTGCTCCTGCTCCTGCTGCTGCTCCTGCTGCTCCTGCTCCTGCTGCTCCTGCTGCTGCTCCTGCTCCTGC
>NW_013542798.1:0-810 GCF_000499545.2 Eimeria tenella
GTTTTTAAAAACCCCCCCCAGCCGCTTAAGCACTCAACTGTGAGTAGCAGGTCCCAGCGCCAAATCCTAAACCCTAAACCCTAAGCCCTAAACCCTAAACCCTAAACCCTAAACCCTAAATTTGTTCCCCGCAGCTGGCTAGCAGCACCTGTTCACTGAGGCGTCGGGGTCTTCCTCTCCGTCCACAATGCAGACGAACGTCCTGCGCTTGGGGGCCCCTGCTTCTTCCTTGCTGCTGCTGTGGGGGCCCCCCTTGCTGCTGCTGAGGGGGGCCCCCCGGGGGCCCCCCGGCTTGGCCTTGAGGGCCTTGAGGGCCCCCAGCCACGGGGGTCTCAGCAGCGGGCACAGGTCTGCGTCGAAGGGGGGGGGGCCCCCGTACTTTGCGGCGAATTTGAAGTAGACCGAAGAGACCAGGCACTCCACGGGGGTCTGCTGTAGGAGCTGCACGTGCTGCAGCAGCAGCAGCAGCAGCAGCAGCGGGGGCGTCGTCACCCGCGGCAGCGGCACCCACGCGCTCCGCGAGAGCGAACAGCAGCAGCAACGGCCGCCAGCCAGCAGCAGCCCGCGCAGCCGCCTTCCCCAAAGCAGCAGCAGCCCAGCAGCAGCAGCAGCAGCAGCAGCAACAGCAGCAGCAGCAGCACTGACCTCTCGCCTGCCCGCTGAGAACCTGTGGGCAGTGAGGGGCAGGCAAAAGCGAATGGCCCCCACAGACAAAGAAATGCCTTCGCCCCCCACCAGACCCACGCAGCTCAGCTGGGGGCCCCCGGGGGCCCCCTGGGCCCCGGGGGCCCCGGGGGCCCCAGCTGAGCT
>NW_013542798.1:926-1267 GCF_000499545.2 Eimeria tenella
GCCCCTGGGCCCTCGCTCGGAGCGCGGCGCAGCGGCGCAGGGCAGCAGCAGCAAACCAGCAACAGCAGCAACGCAGCAGCAGCAGCAACGCAACAGCAGCAGCAACGCAGCAGCAGCAGCAGCAGCAGCTGACCTGCGGAGGCAGCTGCTCGAGGATGTCGGGGTGGCAGCAATAAAAGAGCGCGGGGGCCTCGGGGGCCCCCAGCTGGCCCTGGCTGCTGTCGTAGGTGAGGGCCGCAAGAGGCTGCTGCTGAGCAGCACGTGCTGCTGCTGCTGCAGGCACGCGCAGCACACAGGGTTGCTGCTGCTGCTGCTGCTGCTGCGGGCAAGCATCGGCTTCT
>NW_013542798.1:1422-2002 GCF_000499545.2 Eimeria tenella
TTGCTGGCTCTGCTGCAGGCTGGCTTGTCTTTGCTGCTGCGCCTTGGCGCCCCACACTGCATGGGGCACGAGGGCCCGCAGCGCAGCAAATAAGCCAAAATGCGACTGAGACAAAAGGCCCCCGAAGTTCTCGAAGTGCCGCCAGACCTGCGCAGAAACCTGGTGCTGCTGCTGCTGCTGCTGCTGCTGCTGCTTTTGTGTCACGGCCCCACCCCCTGCTGCTAGCCCCCCTAACTGCCTCCTAACTGGCATTCGCAAAGTGCTGCTGCTGCTGCTGCTGCTGCATGCGCGAGCCGCGCCTTGCTGGGGTGTACGTACACCTTCGCGCATGCAGCGGGCGTACGTACACCGCAGGCGCGCGGGCTCCAGGGTTTAGGGTTTAGGGTTTAGGGTTTGCGCACCCGCTCGCCGGGGAGGCACAGCGCCAAACCCTCGTCGTAAAAGGCAGCCCCCGAGTGGGGTTGTTTTATAAAAGTGAAAGTCAAGGAGCTGCCGCCGAGGGCCTGCGCGCGCTGCAGTGTACGTACAGCTGCCAGCAGCTCCCGCTGGCTCTGCGGCAGCAGCAGGCCCCTTTTCCGCA
>NW_013542798.1:2041-2401 GCF_000499545.2 Eimeria tenella
CCGCAGCCGCTTCACGCTCTGCCCGCAAACCCCAAACCCCAAACCCTAAACCCTAAACCCTCGCCCAGGCTCCAGGCACTGGCTGCAGCCGGCAGCGAGACCGCACGCCACGCGCCGGAAGCCGCAGCAACACACCCCAAACCCTAAACCCTAAACCCTAAACCCTAAACCCTAAACCCTAGGAGCTGACCTTGGCCGCGCCGCCCTCCAGCGATATGAGAGTGTCCGAGAAGGAAACGCGGCAGTCCGTCACGCGGGCCCCCCGCACTCGAAAGTTCGCCACAACCAGAAACACCTAAGCAGCAGCAGCAGCAGCAGCAGCAGCAGCAGCAGGTGGAGTTCGCGCGACTGCGGAGCGCA
>NW_013542798.1:2452-2670 GCF_000499545.2 Eimeria tenella
AGCGCACAGCAGCAGCAGCAGCAGCAGCAGCAGCAGCAAGGAGGCCCCACCTGCAGAGGGGCCCCCAGGGCCTTTCTGTTGGCTAGGCTGAGAGACTTGGCTTCGAAGGAGTGGTGAGCAGCAGCAGCAGCAACAAAGGAGCTGTACGTGCAGGGGCCCCCGGGGGCCCCCCCCGGGGACCCAACGGGGGCCCCCGTCTGCAGCAGCTCGGGGCGGGG
>NW_013542799.1:0-334 GCF_000499545.2 Eimeria tenella
GCTGCTGCTTTGTAGAAGCAGCAAAAGCAGCAGCAGCTCTAAGTGGTGAGCAGCAGCTGTTAATGACAAGTTTCAACTGCGGTCTGGGATCGTCTTCTCCCAATCGATCCCACGTCGAGACTGCCTCTAAATGTTTGCTTCCTAACAAGGAGCTGCCCAGCTAGCTAGCTAGCTAGCCAGCTAGCTAGCACAACGGGTTAACTAGCTAGCTAGTTAGCTAGCTAGCTAGCTAGCTACCTAACACAGCGGGCTAGCTAGCTCTTTGTGCAGCTGGGTATTTTGTATACCTACTTAGCAGGATAGCCACGAAGGCACAGGCAGCTCGCTGGCTGGC
>NW_013542799.1:366-533 GCF_000499545.2 Eimeria tenella
TAGCTAGCTAGCCAGCTAGCCAACGCTAGGAGGCTTTATGTGGGAGCCGGGCCAGCCAAATACAAAGTGACAGCACTCCGGCAGTCATCCGCCATCGGGCCTAGCCTCCCAAAAGCAGCTGCAGCAGCAGCAGCTGCAGCAGCAGCAGCTGCAGCAGCAGCAGCAGC
>NW_013542799.1:633-964 GCF_000499545.2 Eimeria tenella
GCAGCAGCAGCAGCGCTGCGCTTCCTGCTGCCGAGGGTTTAGGGTTTAGGGTTTAGGGTTTAGAGTTTACCTGGGACCAGCACTGTGGCTCTGAGGGGCCTTATTACTTCTTTGGTGTGGGTGTAGCGAAAAGTAAACATCAAATAGGTCAGCAGCACAGCAGCACAAGTGCTCAGCAGCAGCTCCACGTAGGCCAGACGCGTCTGCAGCAGCAGCAGCAGCAGCAGCAGCAGTTGTGGGGGAGGCGCGCCAGCAGCAGAAGACGCAGCGGCCGCCGTTGCAGCAGCAGCGCCAAAACCACCAGCAGCACACACAACTGCAGAGGCAGCAG
>NW_013542799.1:1052-1323 GCF_000499545.2 Eimeria tenella
CTCTGCCCACAGCAGCAGCAGCAGCACGAACAGCCCAGCAGCCACAGCCGCAGCAGCAACCGCAGCAGCTCTACGGAGCAACACCAGCAGCAGAACGAACACTCCGCCCGCGGCAGCAGAACCAGCAGCAGCATCAACACGAGCAGCAGCACAACCCCTTCCCCCGCAGCAGCAGCAGCAGCACCCGCAGCACAACGACCACTCCCTCCCCCCAGCAGCAGCAGCAGCCGCAGCAGCAGCAGCAGCAGCATCAGCACCGCCCCACCACCCC
>NW_013542799.1:1434-1662 GCF_000499545.2 Eimeria tenella
CGTGTCGAGGCTCCAGAGGCAGCGGGAAAGCGTGGAAAGCAGGAAGCAAATTTGTGTGTCGAAAGAAAGCCCATAAACAGTTCGCTGCTGCAGCACTTTGAAGGCCAGCATGCAGCTGGCAGCAAAGTGCACCAGGTAGCCCGCTATGAACAGCCAAATGTCCATCTTCTGCTGCTGCTGCTGCTGCTGCTGCTGCTGCTGCTGCTGCTGCTGCTGCTGGTGGGGGGG
>NW_013542799.1:1762-2484 GCF_000499545.2 Eimeria tenella
AGCAGCAGCAGTAGCAGGAGCACTAAAAAGCAGCTGCAGCAGCAGCAGCAGCGGAAGTAGCAGGGGCACTAAAAAGCAGCTGCAGCAGCAGCAACGGGAGCAGCAGCAGCAGCAGCGCGCGGAAGCCGCTATATGGCTGCGGGACGAGCCCTGCCGCTAGCTGGCTAGCTGCACTGTGAGCGGTCCTGGACTCCTAGCTAGCTGGCTAGCCAGCTGACTAGCTAGCTGGCTAGCCAGTTAGCTAGCTAGCCAGCTGACTAGCTGGCTGGCTAGCCAGTTAGCTAGCTAGCTAACTAGCCAGCTTTGTGGGCAGCCGGCTAGCTAGCTAGCTGGGGCCCTGCGAAGCAAATAAGCAGCTGCCCAGTCGACTAGTGAGGAGGCTAGCTAGCTAGTACTTAGCTGTGGCAGCTAGCTAGCTAATACTTAGCTGTGGCTAGCTGGCTAGCTAGCTGCGGCTAACTAGGTCTGGCTAGCTGCGGCTAGCTAGCTGTGGCTAGCTAGCTGTGCGGTCTGCCTTCCAGGCTTTAAAATAGGTCGGCCTTCAAATCGCCCGGCTGCTGCCGGAATTGAGTTCATTGTGCACTTCTGCTGCTGCTGCTGCTGGGGTGCAGCAGCAGCAGCAGCAGCGCATACAAGATGGTCCGTGCACGTAGAAAGCAAAGTGACAAGGAGGTACCGGGCCGTGGCTAGCTAGCTGTCGCTAGCTAGCCACCGCTAAACAA
>NW_013542799.1:2668-3074 GCF_000499545.2 Eimeria tenella
TGCTGCTGCTGCTGATGCGCCGCAGCAGCAGCAAACACACCGCTGCTGCTGCAGCAACGCGGCCGCCCCCGCAGCTAGCTGCTGCGGTGCTACTGCTGCTGCTGCTGCCGTCGCTGCTGCCCAGGAGCTGAGGTGTACATACACCTCAACAAGCCCTGCTGTAGGCACTTTCTCCCTCTCGAGGCCCTTCGCCTCTTTCTGTACCTTTGCTAAAACAAGCAACCTTATTGGCTGGCTAGCTAGCTGGCTAGCTGGCTAGCTAGCTAGCTAGCTGGTTAACTAGCTGGCTAGCTAGCTGGCTAGCTGGCTAGCTAGCCACCCAAGTTGTCCCGGCGAACTGGGCTGGACTTGTGTACTGGCAGCCAGCTGGCTAGCTAGCTAGCCAACCCGCTGGCGAGCTAGCTAG
>NW_013542799.1:3135-3487 GCF_000499545.2 Eimeria tenella
CTAGCTAGCTAGCTAGCTTGCTAGCTAGAGGCGGCCTTTGTAGATCAAAGTGCCGCCATGGCGCAGCTTGCGGCACCACAGGACAAAATAATCTGCTGCGAGGACGCTGTGCAGCAAGTCAGCCAAAAAGAGCCCCACGAAGTGTTCTCCTGCAGCAGCAGCAGCAGCAACAGCAGCAGCAATAGGCAGCAGCAGCAGCAAAAGGCAGCAGCAGTAGCAGAAGCCCCGACGCAGCCACGTGCGCCACAAAAACCAACACCAGCGACACGCCAGCAGCACCCGCAGCAGCAGCAAAAACCGCAGCACCAACAACAGCAACAGCAACAGCAGCGGCAGCAGCAGCAGCAGCAAC
>NW_013542799.1:3519-4302 GCF_000499545.2 Eimeria tenella
GCAGCAGCAACAGCAACAGCAGCAGCAACAGCAGCAGCAACAGCAGCAGCAGCAGCAGCAGCAGCTTGCCCTGGAGGTAAAGAGTGACCCAAAAGAAAAGGCGAATGATGCGGGAGACCACCAACAGCCCCACGTAATGCGAAGTCAGCGGCTCCACCTGCACGCACGCCCCCCTAATAACCCGCCTGGCTAGCTAGCTGGCTAGCTAGCTGGCTAGCTAGCTAGCCAGACAGCTAGCTAGCTAGCTAGCTAGGCAGCTAGCTGGCTGGGCAGCTAGCTGGGTAGCTAGCTGGGCAGCTAGCTGCCCAGTTGGCTGGCTAGCCAGGTAGCTAGCTAGGTAGCCAGCTAGCTAGCTAGCTGAGCAGCTAGCTATCTAGCTAGCTATTTATACGGCTAACAAGCCAGCCAGCTAGCCAGCTAGCTAGCTAGCTAGCTCTGCAGCTGAGCAGCTAGCTAGCTAGCTAGCTGAATGGCTATGAGAGCCCATGTACCCCCTCCTTGGCAACCAGAGGCCGGCGGGGCCCCAAAAGCTGCCCGTGAGGGCCAGGGCAGGGTTTAGGGTTTAGGGTTTAGGGTTTAGGGTTTGGACCTCGAGCATGCGTCTGAGGAAGTAGAGCTGCGGCAGCAGCGCCACAGCTTCCAAGTAAATCGAAAAGGCCACAAAGATTTGAATGGTGAACCAGCTGCGGCTGGGGTGCACCAGGAACGCGGCCACGAGACACGCTGCGCACACACTTGCTGCTGCTGCTGCTGCTGCTGCTGCTGCTGCTGCTGCTGCTGCTG
>NW_013542800.1:0-300 GCF_000499545.2 Eimeria tenella
GCTAAGGATAGCTAGCTAGCTGAAGTAGCTGGCCGAAGCTAGCTGTCTACTCAGCTAGCTACCTAAAGACAGCTAGCTGCTTCAGTTGGTAACGCTAGCTAGCTACTTTAGCTAGCTGGCTGAAGTTAGATAGCTACCTACTGTAGCTAGCTGGCTAAAGCTAGCTAGCTACTTTAGCTAGCTAGGGAGAAAATCGAACGGAAAAGAAAATGCAAAAATCTAAGAGAAGGACTGGAGGGAAAGAGAAGAACAAAAGCTCTTTAAAAAGATGGAGCTTCCTGTCAGGACGCAGCAGCAGCA
>NW_013542800.1:400-533 GCF_000499545.2 Eimeria tenella
TTGCAGCTGCTGCAGTATTGCAGATGCTGCTATTGCTGCTTTTTCTTGGCTAACAGCTTCCGGTTACTCAGTTACTGCTGCAACTGCTGCTGCTGCTGCAGCCGCTGCTGCTGTAGCTGATGCGGCAGCTGCT
>NW_013542800.1:633-1035 GCF_000499545.2 Eimeria tenella
TGCTGTCAGTCAGCAACGAAAACGCATCTGCTGCGCTGCGCAGATCCGTGCCCCCATCCTCTGCAGCAGCGGCAGCAACAGCAACAGCAGCAGCAACAGTTTAGACGCAGTCAAGACCCGGCAGCAGCAGCAGCAGCAGCAGCAGCAACCCGCAGCAGCAGCATATGAGAGCCAGAGCAGCTACCGTGAACCCAACAACAGACACAAGGACACCAGTACCAGCAGCAGCAGCAGCAACGGCAGCACATGAATGCAGCAGCAGCAGCAGGACCGTGTATGAAGTGGGTGCCGTTTCCAAACAGCAGCATATTCGTGTAGACGTGCAGCAGCGGGAGATGAGTCAGAGGCAAAGACACAGCCTCAATCTCTTCGAGGCGGCTGGCGCTGCTGCTGCTGCTGCTG
>NW_013542800.1:1155-1317 GCF_000499545.2 Eimeria tenella
TTTCTAATAAATAAAAAGAATCATGTCTTTTATAATTTAATATTTATAATTAATTATAAATAAAAATAAAAATAGTAAAGCAAGATGAAAACGCACGGCGAAGAGAACACCGAGAGCTTAAATCCTAAACCCTAAACCCTAAACCCTCGGCGAGGGGTTTTG
>NW_013542800.1:1417-2262 GCF_000499545.2 Eimeria tenella
AACGCCTTCGTCTACGCGCACCCACTCACACGCAGCAAGCACCGCCTTCCACCACCACACACAGCAGCAGCAGCAGCAGCAACAGCAGCAGCCGCAGTTCCACCGCTAGCTAGACGCAACAGAACCACTACAGGGCACAGCGGCGGCAGCAGCAGCAGCAGAACGCCCAGCAGCAGCAGCAGCACAAAACGCAGCAGCCCTACGCCAGCGGACAGAATTTGCACAAGAAAAGCTAGCAGCAGCAGCAGCAGCAGCACGAGGCGCAGCAGCCCTGCGCCCGCGGACAGAAGCAGCAGCAGAAAACCCAGCAGCAGCAGCAGCAGCAGCAGCACACCTCTAAGAAGAGGCTGAGTCCGAGAAGCGCTGCTGCTGCTTTAAGGGGCTGCCGGTCTGCGAGGTAAATTATGGAAAGATGAAAAGAAGAAAGAGACTGAAGAGACAAGACCAAAAGAGAAGTCCCCACGACGCCCCTGCAAGAAGCAGCAGCAGCAGCAGCAGCAACAGCAGCAGCGTGAGCACGAGAAGCAGCAAGCGAAGGCGCCTGCAGCAGCAAGCAAAAGCACCAGCGGCAGCCGGAATAGCAGCCCAGCAGCAGCAGCAGCAGCACCAGCAGCACAGCAACAGCAGTGGTAGCAGCAGTAGCAGCAGCAGTAGCAGCAGCAGCAGTAGCAAGAGCGGCAGCAGCAGCGTACGTCCTGAAGAGCAGCAGGGCGTTGAGCGAGTGCAGAAAGATATTAACTGCATGCATTGTAAGGGTGCACCAGACCCTGAGCTGCAGCCAATAGCTTCCTGCTGCTGCTGTTGCAGCTGCTGCTGCTGCTGCTGCGCGGCTGTGCCGATGATGC
>NW_013542800.1:2339-2634 GCF_000499545.2 Eimeria tenella
CAGCGGCACGTGGCCTTCAGCATGGCTCCCGCCTTCTAAATCGCTATCCAGCCGCAGCTGCTGCTGCTGCTGCTGCTGTTGCTGCTGCTGCTGCTGCCCATGCGCAGCCTCCTGCTGCAGCTGCTGCTCCTGGGGGGCCGCGCGGGCCTCGTGCAGCAGCGCCTCCATCCCGCGTCGGCTTTAGAGGAGGCTTCTGCTGCTGCTGCTTCTACTGCTGCTGCCGTTCCTGCTGCCGCTGCTGACTTTCTTGCTGATGCTGCTGCAGCCTCTGCTGCTGCTGCCGTTCCTGCTGTCG
>NW_013542801.1:0-221 GCF_000499545.2 Eimeria tenella
GCTGCTGCTGCTGCTGCTGCTGCTGCTGCTGCTGCTGCTGCTGCTGCTGCTGGGTCTGCTGCTGCTCGATCTGCAGCTGTTGCTGATGCAGCAGCGGCAGGCGGTGCACTGGGCCCTCCTGCTGCGCCGTCAAGTGCTAACACCCTTTCAGGGTCACTGGCATGCTCGAGCTGCTGCAGCTTTTGCTGCTGCTGCTGCTGCTGCTGCTGCAACGGGAGGGG
>NW_013542801.1:409-1694 GCF_000499545.2 Eimeria tenella
CCTCCTGTGGGCACAGCAGAGGCCCCTGCTGCTGCTGCTGCTGCTGCTGCAGCAGGCTCCCCAGTGGCGTTTTGCTGCTGCACTGCAGGTCCCGCTGCAGCGGCAGCTGGTCGCAAGTAAGGCAAATCCTAAGGGAGCCCTTATCTGGCTGCATCCCTTCTGCTGCTGCTGCTGCTGCTGCTGCTTCTGGGGTTTTTGCAGGGGCGCTGAAGTATCTGTAGAGCCTCTTGGAGTGGGTGCACCTGCTGCTGCTGCTGTTGCTGTTGCTGCTGCTGCGGGTGTTGCTGCTGCTGCTGCTGCTGCTGTGCGTGGCCCGCCTCGGTGCTGCTTCTCTTGACTCTCTTGCCCCTCCATAAAACTTATTTTCCGGATTTGCTGTTATCGCCATAGCAGCAATTGCTGGCAGCAGCGGGTAGACCAAGTTGCTGCAGAGCAGGCACTGTGTACGTACACCTGAGGGGGTGCTGCTGCCGCTCAGGGGCCCCCCGTGGGGCCCCACGGGCGCAGCAGCAGCAGCAGCAGCAGCAGCAGCGCCGACGCCGCTGCACGGAGGGGGGGACGGGGAGGCGCAGACTGTGGAAGGACACCCAGCAGCAGCAGCAGCAGCAGCAGCAGCACTGCTTTGAGCAGCAGACGCTGCAGCTGCTGCTGCGGTTGCTGCAGCGCTGCCAGCAGCAGCAGAAGAGGCACACGCTGCAGCAGCAAGCGAATCTCCCCCTGGAGTAAATTGCGGCGTGGAGATTTCTGAAGTGGGGCCCCCAGCCCCTTGCTGCTGCTGCTGCTGCTGCTGCTCGTGCTGCTCCTGGTCTACTTCAAAATGCAGGTCCCGGCTGTCGCCGTCGGCTGCTGCTGCTTCCTCCCCTGTTAGCTGCTGTTGCTGCTGCTGCTGCTGCTTGTGGCGGCGGCTGCTTGTGTCCAACACGGAAGGCGTGAGGAAAGAGAGCAGCAGCAGCAGCAGCAGCAGCAGCCCCAGCTGTATGTACACTGCAATTCGCCAGTCCTTGCCCTGGCTGCGGAGAAAACCTGCGGCAAGATACCCCAGCTGCAAAACACAAGCAGCAGCAGCAACAGCAGCAGCAGCGGCAGCAGCAGCAGCAGCAGCAGCAAAAGGTTTCGTTTGTCTCCTTTGGTGCTCCCTGTCCCCTCCTCTTTCTCTGCAGCTGCTTGTTTTGCTGCTCATGCATTAAACGAGTTTTTACTTTGACATTTTTGCTGCGGCTGACAGCTATCCTTATTCATCTTTTCGAGCAGCAGCAGCAGCAACAGCAGCAACAGCAGCAGCACC
>NW_013542802.1:0-201 GCF_000499545.2 Eimeria tenella
TGCTGCAGCTTCGGCAAAACGCTGCGAAAAGTCGCTGTGGGAGTGGCAGCAGCAGCCCCACTTTCTGGGTAAAAGGGGCCGTTGCTGTGCAGCACAGACTGCTCTGATATCTTGAAAACGCGCGCCGTGCTGGGCTGCTGCTGCTGCTGCTGCTGCTGCTGCTGCTGCTGCTGCTGCTGGGGGGTACGGCTCCTGTTCTCT
>NW_013542802.1:301-489 GCF_000499545.2 Eimeria tenella
GCTCCTGTTCTCTACGTCTGTGGCCAACAAGGCCCTCAAGAAACGGCTCCAAGGGCTGCAGCAAAAGCCCTCATCTTGCGCCTCTGGCACCTCCTGGCCCCCAGGGGGCCCCCCGGGGCCCCCAGGGGGCCCCCGGGAGCCACCCCTTAGGGGGCCCCTGGGGCCCCCGCTACCCGCGGCTGGGCTGC
>NW_013542802.1:569-1210 GCF_000499545.2 Eimeria tenella
CCCGGGGCCCCCTGAACCCTCAGTTTTGGCTTTAAGGAGGGGGGGGGCACTGGCAGTGCCCTTTGTGCTTCCCATTGGGGGGCCCCCCACCTTTGGAGGGGCCTCGGGGCCCCAGGGGCCCCTCCAGGGCCCCTCTTGTCCCGGCCCAAGAGGCCTTTGGCTCTCTCCTGGCTTTTCGGCAGCAGCTAGTGGGGCGGGTTTGTCCCTCATATCGGGCTTTGCCAGGTCCAACAGCTGCTGCTGCTGCTGCTGCTGCTGCGCCTGGCCCCGGTCTTGCTGCTGCTTGAGCAGCAGCCTGCGCGCAGCTGCAGCAGCCGTCTCCGCTGGCTGCAGCAGCAGCTCTTGGGTCGGGGGCAGCAAAAGGGGGCCCCCGGGGGCCCCGAAGTTCTGCTGCTGCTGGGCAAAGGGCAGCAGCAAAGAGGCCCACAGCGGCTGGCCGCAGCAGCGCAGCTCAGGCCCCCGCAGCTGCTGCTGCTGCTTCCCCAAAAGGCCCTTTAGGCGGAGGCCTCCTGCTGCTCTCTGCAGCCATTGCAAAAGGGCCCTTCTGCGGCTGTCTCCGAAGACCAGCAGCTGGGCCCTGCGCTCTCGCGGCTGCGGACGCCCGCAGCAGCTGCTGCTGCAGCAGCTGCTGCTGCAGCAGC
>NW_013542802.1:1362-1566 GCF_000499545.2 Eimeria tenella
TGAGACCCCCGCTGCTGCCCTCAGCTGCAGGCTGCTGGGGGCCCCCGGGGGCCCCCAGTCGTCTTCGGCTTAGTGCTGCAGCTGCAGCTGCTGCCAGGGCTTCTACGGCCTCCCGGCACTGCAGGAGGCCCCAGCCTTTGGGCTGCTCGGAGCTGCTGCAGCTGCTGCAGCCGCTGCAGCTGCTGCAGCTGCTGCAGGTGGGGG
>NW_013542802.1:1630-2451 GCF_000499545.2 Eimeria tenella
TGCTGCCTGGCCTGCCTCTGGGGTTTGCTGCTGAGCCTCTGAACAGCTTCGGCGACGCCCCGGAGGTCGGTGGGCAGCAGCGCGCGGCTGCTGCTGCCGAAAAGGGGCTGCAGCAGCTGCTGCAGCCGCTGCAGCTGCTGCAGCGGGGCCAAGGGGTCGCTGAAGCCAAAGGCCCAGCCCTCGAACTGCAGCAAATCCGCTGGCTGCAGCTGGCGCTTCACACTGAGAGAAAAAAAAGCAAAAGGACTTAAGCTGCTGGCGATCTGCCTGGCGAGCTGCGGCGCTGCAGCAGCAGCAGCAAGAGCTGCTCGGGCCCTGTCCATCGCCGCCAGCGCAGGGCCTGCAGCAGCAGCAGCAGCAGCAGACCAGCTGCCTTGCTGCGCCTGCAGCAGCAGCTGCGCAGCCCCGCGCTGCTTCGCCACTGCTGCATGCAGCGCCTGCGCCAGCTGCCAAGTTCTGCTGCTGTCGCAGCAGAACAGAAGCAGCTTAGCAGCAAAAGCATCCAGCGCCTCCGCAGCGCGCAGCAGCTCCTGCTGCAGCACCGGGGCCCCCTTTTCGCTGCCTGGGAGGCCCCCAGTGGGGCCCCCCGGGCCCGGGGCCCCCGCGCTGCTGCTGGGGGGCCCCACCAGCAGCCCGCAGGCCTCCAGGCGGGCCTGCAGGCTGCTGAATTCTTGCAGAAGCTTTGCATGCGTTTGCTGCTGCTGAAGCATCCAAGTCCCGAAAGAGCTGCTGACCAGAAGCTGCGGCTGCTGCGCTGCTGGCAGCAGAGGCTTGGGGGCGGCCTGCTGGAGCAGCGCAGCAGCAAGCAGCAGGCGGGAGCG
>NW_013542803.1:0-703 GCF_000499545.2 Eimeria tenella
CACAACAACAAGCACCAGCAGCAGCAGCAGCAGCAGCAGCAGCAGCAGCACCAGTGTGGGGGCCCCTGCGGGCAAAGCTGCGGGGGCCCCTGGCTGTGTGGCTGCGCACATGCGCATGTTCCTTTGTCTCCTCCTCACTGCTGCTCCCCTTGCTGGGGGCCCCCCACCAAGGTGGGGGCCCCCAAGGGGGCCCCCTCGGGTGCCCGCGAGGGGGCCCCCAAGGGGGCCCCCACGGGGGCCCCGAAGGGGGGCCCTCCGGGGGCCCCCGCTGCAGCCGAGGGGGGCCCTCCTCAGGGGCAGGGGATGCAGGTCCTTATGCTGCCGTCAAGCCCCCCAGGGGCCCCCTGGGGGGCCCCCGTCGCTGCAGCAGCAGCAAGTGGGGGCCCCCCTTTGTACGTGCAGTACCCTCCTGGGTGGGCCCCTCATGGGGCCCCTCAGTGCCCTGCAGCAGCAGCAGCAGCAGCAGCAAGGGGCCCACCCACGGGGCCCCCACAGGCGCAGCAGCTAACCGCAGCAGACCGCCAGCTGCTGCACTTCAAAGCCTCTAAAGGCGGCGCAGCTTGGGAGGTTCCCGCCTCCTCTCCCTCAGCAGCAGCAGCAGCAGCAGCAGCAGCAGCAGCAGCAGACGAAGAAGAAGAGAAGTACCACAGCAGCAGCAGCAGCAGCAGCAGCAGCAGCAGCAGCAGCAGCAGCAACAGCGGCT
>NW_013542803.1:764-1526 GCF_000499545.2 Eimeria tenella
GCGGCCCCGCAGGCAAACAGAATCCAAAAGCGATTTGCTGCTGCAGGGGACCCTGAGGTCCTGGGCCAGAGACCCCAGGGGGCCCCCCAGGGGCCCCAAAACGAGAATGAGGGGGCCCCCCCGGGGGCCCCCAAGGGGGCCCCCAAGGGTACCCTCCGGGGGCCCCTCTACCTCCCTGCAGCCGCGATGCAGCAGCCAAGATGTGGCAGCAGGCACTGAACCCCACCACTTCAGGGGCCCCGCGGGGGCCCCCGGGGGCCCTCTGGGGGCCCCGCGGGCCCCCCTGGTCCCCCTGGGGGCCCCGGGGGCCCCCCTGGTCTCCTTAAGGGCCCCGGGGGCCCCCCTGGTCCCCCTTGGTGTACGTACAACCCACCCAGGATGCTTCAGCAGCCCCCAGTGGGG
The DNA here is from genome assembly GCF_000499545.2 of Eimeria tenella. Classification (NCBI taxonomy): domain Eukaryota; phylum Apicomplexa; class Conoidasida; order Eucoccidiorida; family Eimeriidae; genus Eimeria; species Eimeria tenella. The sequence continues at coordinate 1,167 of NW_013542803.1, forward strand.
CCCACCAGGGGCCCCCCTACTTCCCTTGTTGAGGGGCCTCCCCGGGGGCCCCCAGGTAGGCACCCCGGGGGGGCCCCCTTGCTTGCTGCGCTTCAAAGGCAAGGCCACAATGGGCGGTGACAGCAGCAGCAGCTGCAGCAGCAACAGCTGCAGCAGCAGCAGCTGCAGCAGCAGCGGCACTTCCTCAGGAGCTCCCTCTTCGCAAGTGTCTCCAGCAACAACGGAGCGCAAGGCCTTCGGCCAAGGGACTGACAGCTCAATGCAGCAGCAGCAGCAGCAGCAGCAGCAGGGGCAACACCGGCAGCAGCAACAGCAGCAGCAACAGCAGCAGCAGCAGCAGCAGCAGCAGCAGCGGCAGGA
>NW_013542803.1:1559-2437 GCF_000499545.2 Eimeria tenella
TACCGAGCAGCCCCGCCAACAGTGAGTGTCCCTGCTCCTACCCAAATCCAAAACGTGCTTGGGGGCCCCCAGGGGCCCCAGGGGCCCCAGAGGCCCCAGGGGCCCCAGGGGCCCCAGGGCCCCTGGGGTCCCCAGGGGCCCGAGGGGCCCCCCGGTGGCGCGTATGCTCCGTACCCTCCTCAAGAGGGGGCCCCCTATTCTGAGGGGCCCCCCAGCTACCCTGTGGGCCCCACCCAGCACTGGGGCTTCAACAGCGGCATTGAGGGGCCCCCATGGGCCCCCTACGGCCCTCAGAGGGGCTCCCCGGGGGCCCCCAATCCCAGCAGCCGCTGCGCAGTTACCCCTCGCTGGGGGCCCCCCTCTTCTGCCCCTCCTACCTGGCGAGAACAGAGGGGCCCCGGGGGCCCCTGGGGCCCCCAGGACGCGCAGGGGCCCCCGGGACTCCTGGGGCCCCGGGGGCCCCAGGGGCCCCGGGGGCCCCCAGGGGCCCCTGGAGGCTCTGCTGGGCCTTCTGTTAGCTGGGGGCCCCCGGGCCCCAAAAGTCCCTCTTTTGTACCAGCAGCAGAAAGCGCCAGTGCCCCCCCAGGGGACTTGTGGGGCCCCTGGGGCTGTGGGGCCCCGGGGGCCCTGGGGGGCCCCCAGGGGGCCCCCCCCTCGAAGATAGTAAACATTGTTACCAGGACCCTCGGGGGCCTCCCCACAGACTTGGAAGTTGGAAAGGAAAAGACCCGAATTATTTATCCCCCCGAGTTGCCCCTAAATATACCCGTTGTAAGGAAGAGGGGCCCCCCCGGGGGCACCCCCGGGGGCCCCCAACAAGGCCCCCCGGAGGCCCCTACGGGGGGCCCCTGGGGGGCCCCCCGGGGGGCCCCCCAGGG
>NW_013542803.1:2486-2941 GCF_000499545.2 Eimeria tenella
GGCCGCGGGGTACCTGCTGCTTGCCAGCCATCTTGGAATTGTTTTGGTGGCCTCCAGGAGCAGCGGGAGGGGCCCCGGGGGCCTCAGGGGCCCCAGGGGGGCCCCCCCTTAGGGCTCTTTTGGGGGGCCCCCCCGGCTTTAGTCCCCGGCAAGGCCTGGGCAGAAGCAGTTTATTACCCGGGGGCCCCCCATGAGTGGCGGGGGGGCCCCTGGGGGCCCCTGCAGCCGCAGGTACCAGCAGCTTACTACGCGAACATTCCCCCATTGCGCTGGGGGGCCCCTGGGGGCCCCCAGGGGGGCCCCTCTGGGGGCCCCCAGAGGGGCCCCTGCAGGGGCCAGGGGGCCCCTAGTGGGGTTTGGCGCAGCTGCTCCGTGGGTGCCCCTGCAGCAGCAGGTGCTGCTGCTCCAGAGGCCCGCCGAAGCAGCAGCAGCTGCAGCAGGAGGGGCCCCCGGGG
>NW_013542803.1:3041-3307 GCF_000499545.2 Eimeria tenella
CCCCGGGGGCTGCTTCACTGCAGCGCCCAACACTGTCTTTGAAGTTGCATGCGCTGCTGCTAAGAAGCAGCAAATCAACTTGAGGCCTCAGTGCGACATTTCTTTCGACTCGAAGTCTTCGCAAATCATTTTCGCCCTCGACCTTCCCGGCTTCAACAAGCAGGACGTCCACGTCGAGGTCGAGAACAGATGCGTCACCATCTCGGGTGCTGCTGCTGCTGCTGCTGCTGCTGCTGCTGCTGCTGCTGCTGCTGGGTGGGGGGGTG
>NW_013542803.1:3407-3586 GCF_000499545.2 Eimeria tenella
TGATTATTGTTTGTCAGAATGTCTTCACTTACTTGATGACAAAGTTGGAGAGAGTTATGCGCAGAGGCCCCGGCTGCCTCCTGGGGAGACAACTGCAGCACAGCCACCGCTGCCTTTTCGGAGGAGGTGAGAAGCTGCTGCTGCTGCTGCTGCTGCTGCTGCTGCCGCTGCCGGGGGAG
>NW_013542804.1:0-334 GCF_000499545.2 Eimeria tenella
CCCCCCCCCCCTGCCCCTGCCCCCGCTGCTGCTGCTGCTGCTGCTGCTGCTGCTGCTGCTGCTGCTCACTGCGGATGGCCTTGAGGAGGAAGAGTTGGAAGTGGGATTCGTCGCGGGGTTCGCAGTGGGCTGCGGGGCGGAGCCTGGGGTGTACGTACAGCTGGAGGGCGCGGTGCATGCGCTCGCGGCGCACTTTCAAAGACTCATTTAAAAGAGACTTTCCATTTAAATGCATGCAGTCGAAAACAAAAACTGCAACTTCCACTTTTATTTCTCCCACCCGCACGCCCTTCCGCCGCCGGCTCGACAGCACCTGGAACGGCAGCAGCTGCGG
>NW_013542804.1:428-569 GCF_000499545.2 Eimeria tenella
GCACCAGCGCAGCCACGTCAGGGTACTTTTCGGTTATGTCTTCTTGTCTCCTGCTGAACAAACGAACCACCAAAGGCCCTTTTGCTGCTGCTGCTGCTGCTGCTGCTGCTGTGGGAGGCGCTGCTGCTGCGGAGGGCGGTG
>NW_013542804.1:628-933 GCF_000499545.2 Eimeria tenella
TGCTGCTGCTGCTCCTCCCTCCGCAGCTGCTGCCGGGGACGCAGCAGCAGCAGCAGCACCTGCTGCTGCTGCTGGGGGCGACGCTGCTGCCGGCGACGCTGCTGCTGGAGTTGGAGTTGCTGCTGTTGCTGCTGCTGCACCGTTGGGTGCTGCTGGAACGGGACTTGCTGCTGCTGCTGGCGTTGCTGCTGCTGCTGCTGTTTTCTTTGGGTCGGCGTGCGGCGTTTTGAGTCTGGCTTCTTTGCCGAAGACGAGTTGCTGCTGCTGCTGCCGCTGCTGCGGCTTGGGGCGCGCGCCGCCGCCGC
>NW_013542804.1:1022-1300 GCF_000499545.2 Eimeria tenella
TGCAGCTGCTGGTAGTCTTGCTGCTGCAGCACGTGGATCTGAATTCTCTCTCCGTCATATTTGTATTCGCAAGTGAACTCCGCGCCCTTGAGGTGTACAGACACCTCAGAAAAGCCCCGTGTGGGGCGCGCCAGCATCGGCAGCAGCGGGACCCCCGGGGTGCAGCTGCAGAGCTGCTGCAGCGTTGCTGCTGCTGCTCCCCGCAGCAGCTGCTGCAGCAGCAGCTCCAGAAACGGCAGCTCGCACAGCGCCCGCCGCACTGCTGCGTCGAAGTTCGA
>NW_013542804.1:1342-2220 GCF_000499545.2 Eimeria tenella
AGCTCGAGGTCTGCTGCTCCCCAGGTGGCGGGCAGCAGCGAGGTTTTGCGGCCGCCCGCTGCTGCTGCTGCTGCTGCTGCTGCTGCTGCTTGCTGCTGCTGCTGCTGCAGCTCATCAGCCAAGTCTGCAGCAAGATAAGCCTCCTCGCTGCCCCTAAAAGTCCTTATGTCCCCGATGGCCCCAAAGCCCCCCCGCGCGTTGTGCGTGAGGCAAAACGCAAACGCCAAAGCCTGCACGCAAACCCTAAACCCTAAACCCTAAACCCTAAACCGTAAACCCTAAGTACCCAAGCCCTGAGCGCGAGCAGGGCCCCAGCAGCTCTTCCGGGGGCAGCAGAAAGCCGGCAGCAACCTGCTGCAGCGGGGAGCTCCCCGGCCTCGCAAGCGCGGGCTGAGGGTTTAGGGTTTAGGGTTTAGGGTTTAGGGTTTGGCACCTGGTAGACGGAAGCAGCAGCGCATCCGACGCGCATGCGCTGCTGAAAGAAGCGGACAATGAATCTTGCTTCGGAGCCGCGAGCAGCAACAAGAAGTTCCCGGAGAATTCCTTTCTTTTTCAAATGTGCTGCTGCACCGCAGCAGCAGCAGATTTGCTGCAGCCGCTGCAGCACGCGGTGTACAGACAGCCGCGCGGGCGCAGCCAACGGCCGCACGCGACAGCCCAGCTTTTCTGCTGCCAACCCCAAGTCCCCTTCTTTCTTCAGTTCTGCAGCAGCACAAACACCTGCTGCTGCTGCTGCTTCTGCTGCTGCTGCTGTTGGCTCGGTAGCAGCGAAAACGCGGCGGAGAATGGTGCAGCTGGCGCCGCAGCAGCACACACGCAGCTGCTGCTGCTGCTGCAGCGAGGTCAGCAGCAGCAACAGCAGCAGCAGCAGCAGCAGC
>NW_013542804.1:2260-2540 GCF_000499545.2 Eimeria tenella
TAAAAGAATAACACAAAAAATAAAGAGCTGCGAGCTCAGCAGACACCGCAGCCCCCACCGAAGGGGGGGTTTGTCGTAACCAGCCCTATGGGTTGCTAAACCCTGAACCCTAAACCCTAAACCCTAAACCCTAAACCCAGGGACCTAAACCCTAAACCCTGACCCCTGTACCCTTTTATACGCGTTGTTGATATAAAATTATTACAAGAAGGTGTTTCAGGCTTTACGCGTAAGCGTGTAGGGTTTAGGGTTCAGGGTTTAGGGTTTAGGGTTTAGGGTT
>NW_013542805.1:0-1247 GCF_000499545.2 Eimeria tenella
GCAGCTGCTGCTGCTGCTGCCTATAGGGCCTGAGAGAGTCGCAAGAAGGTGGTAGTGGTCATCGTGGGCCCCTGAGCCGCAGACGAAGAGACACCGTTGCTGCTGCCACAGCTGCAGCAAAGCCCTGTCTTGGCAAGTCAGCTTTTGAGTCCTGCTGCTGCTGCTGCTGCTGCTGCTGCTGCGGTGCGTCGAGTCGCTGCTGCAGCGCTTGCTTTGGTTCGGCACCTGAACCTCATCAACGCATTTGGGGCAGAGACCCAACTCACACAGCACACTGCTGCTGCTGCTGCTGCTGCTGCTGCTGCTATCGCTGCCGTCTTGCTGCTGCTGCCGCCAGCTCAGGCGACGCGCAGCAGGAGCAGCAGCAGGAGCAGCAGCAGGAGCAGGAGCAGCAGCGCGGCTGTGGGGTCTCACCCCCCAAAAATAAACCCCAGGAATAATTATAAGGGGCCTCTCTCCCCTTGCCACGAGTGCCTGGCGCAGCCGTTCCACCTGTCAGCAGCAGCAGCAGCAGCAGCAGCAGCAGCAGCAGCAGCTGTAGCGACGCGGCTAGAAGTAGCAGTAAAGCAGCAACTGCAATTTCAGCTTCACATGCACGGCCGGCTGGAGCAGCAGCGACAGCAACAGTAGCGAGCTCAGCAGCAGCAGCAGCAGCAGCAAAAGACGTTTGCAGCAGCAGCAGCAGCAGCAAAAAGCGCTCGCAGAAGCAGCAACAGCACACCTACAGCGACGCAGGCAAGCCCTCCTTGCCGGGCGTAACGACAGCTCAACTTAGGGTTTAGGGTTTAGGGTTTAGGGTTTACTTGAGAGTAGGAGAATTTTCCAGTGGCTTTGTTTTGTCTATTGTACGCAATATTTGCTGCATCTAGAATGACTGTGAATCCCCCCGTTTGCTGCTGTTGCTGCCGCTGCTGCTGTTGCTGCTGTTGCTGTTCTTGCTGCTGCTGCTGCTGCCCTAGCTGCTGCTGGGCTTGTTGCTGCTGCTCTTGCTGCTGCTGCTGCTTCTGCTGCTGCCTCTGCTGCTTCTGCTGCTGCTGCTGCAGCAGCAGCTCGAAGTGCAGCAGGCGACGCAGCTGCCGCTGGCCACTGGAAGCAGCAAGACGCAGCACCCCAAGCCGCAGCAGCCGCCTCTCCCGCAGGCCCAGCCCCACGCAGCCAAGTTTGCTGCTGCAGTGCATGCAGCTTCTTGCTGCAGCAGCAGCTGCTGCTGCTGCAGCAGGGGCTGCCGCTGCGGGTGCCGCAGGGGC
>NW_013542805.1:1347-1505 GCF_000499545.2 Eimeria tenella
CTGCTGCTGTGCTCGGCAGCAGGACAGCTGCAGGAGCGCTGCAGCGAGAGAGGTGCAGCAGCGGCAACGAAGTTTGCTGCAGCGTTGCTGTTGCTGCTGCTGCTGCAGCAAGAGAAAGAGGCGGCTGCGCCTCAGCAGCCTGCTGCAGCAGCAGCATC
>NW_013542805.1:1605-1811 GCF_000499545.2 Eimeria tenella
CCAGGGCCAGTCAGCTTCACCCACCTGCTGCTGCTGTTGCTGCTCAGGAGCAGCAAAAGGAGCTGCAGCAAAGAAACCCCGTTCTCGTTGCTGCTGAAGCTCAGCAGCCTCCTTGGAATCCCCTATTCGGTGCTGCTGCTGCGGCTGTGGCTGCTGCTCCTGCTTGTGCTGCTGGACTTGCTGCTGCTGTTGCACTTGCTGCTGCT
>NW_013542805.1:1911-2062 GCF_000499545.2 Eimeria tenella
GCGTACGGATTGCTGCACCTGCTGCAGCAGCTGCAGCTCTGCTGCTGCTGCAGAGAGTGCTGCGCTTCTCAGCTGCTCTTGCTGGGCTGCTGGTGCCGTCTGCTGCAGCAGCAGCAGCTGCTGCTGCTGCTGCTGCAGCCGCTGCAGCGCA
>NW_013542805.1:2162-2596 GCF_000499545.2 Eimeria tenella
GCTAGCAGCACCTCGTTGGCCAGCAGCCGCAAAATCACATCTTGGGGGGGAAGGCTCTTTCGCCGCTGCAGCAGCAGCAGCAAACCTGACTCTATAAAGGCTGTCCATCCGAGCTGCTGCTGTAGCAGCAGCTGCTCAACTGCTGCAGCAACAGCGCGCTGCTGCACTTCTTGCTGCTGCTGCTGCAGCAGCGCAAGCATCGCTCCTGCTGCTGCTGCGTTTCCCGTTGCACCTGCTGCTGCTATGAAGGATGTGGCCACGTCGGGGTGCACCGGCAGCAGCAGCCTGTGCTGCTGCAGCAGCAGCAGCACCTGCTGCGCTGCAGCAGCATTTTGCTGCCGCGCAGCAAGGTTAAGAACGCCGCTTGCTGCTCCCAAGACTGCGCCCACAGCAGACGGCTGGCCTGGAACGGCAGCAGCAGCAGCAGCAGCAGG
>NW_013542806.1:0-275 GCF_000499545.2 Eimeria tenella
GCTGCTGCAGCAGCAGTTCGCTTCAAGATGCACACCCAGGACAAGAGCGGCTTCGGGGTGGCCCACGACTTCCACGGCTCCCTCAAAGAAGATGCGGACTTCCCCATTCTCTGCGAGACTTGCTTGGGAGAAAACCCTTATGTCCGCATGCAAAGAGACAGAAACGGCAAAGAGTGCCACATCTGCACTCGCGCCTACACCGGATTCAGGTCAGCGCGCGCTGCGTGGCTCCCGCGGTGTACAGACACCTCGAGCCCCTCCCCAACGCCCTTCCC
>NW_013542806.1:291-1102 GCF_000499545.2 Eimeria tenella
TGCATCCACTCCCGAAGCTTCCCCTGTCTCTCCAGGTGTACGTACACCAGGTGCACGTACACCAGGTGTACGTACACCAGGTGTACGTACACCAGGTGTACGTACACCAGGTGTACGTACACCTGGTGTACATACTCCACGTGTACATACACCAATTGTACGTACGCCAGGCGTACGTACACCAGGTGTACGTACACCAGGTGTACGTACGCGAGGTGTACGTACAGCAGGTGCATGCGCTCGAGGTGTACGTACAGCTCAGCAGGCGCAGCGAGCGTTTGCGTTCAGGTGGAAGCCAGGGCCGAAGGCGCGCTATAAAGGAACTGTCATTTGCCAGCAGTGCGCGAAGCTGAAGAACGTCTGCCAAACCTGCCTCTTCGACCTCGAGTACGGGCTCCCCGTCCAGGTAGGGTTTAGGGTTTAGGGTTTGGGGTTTAGGGTTTGGGGTTTAGGGTTTGGGTTTCGGGTCAAGAGTTGACGACCGAGGGTTTGAACCTCGCGCAGCCTTTCCCCGCTGTCAAGCCCCCGTCCGGCGAGCGCTGCGCCCCGCGGCCAGGGCCTAGGCCTAGCGAGGGTTTAGGGTTTAGGGTTTAGGGTTTAGGGTTTAGGGTTTGCGTTTGCAGGTGCGGGACAAGCTGCTGGGTTCGAGTCGAGTGAGTCTGCCGGAACACCCGGTGAACCGGGAGTACATGAACGCGCGTTTGGGGGACAGCGAGGAGCTGCTGCCTTACGGGCGCAGCGAGCTGCAGCAGCAGCAGCAGCAGCAGCAGCAGCAGCTGCTGCGCTTCGCCCGCAGCAGCCCCTACTACCG
>NW_013542806.1:1195-1322 GCF_000499545.2 Eimeria tenella
CTCTGCACGAGGGGCCCCGAGTGTCCCTACTTGCACCAGGAGCTCTACACCGACGCCACCCTCGCTTCCCAGAACATCCGGGACAGGTCTTGCTGCTGCTGCTGCTGCTGCTGCTGCTGCGTCTGCG
>NW_013542807.1:0-545 GCF_000499545.2 Eimeria tenella
GCTTCTGCTGCGGGGTCTGCGCCGGCCTCGGCAGCAGCAGCAGCAGCTGCTGCTGCTTCTGCTGCTGCTGCTGCTGCATCAAGCGTGGGCTTCTGGGACTGCCGAGCAGCAATTGAGAAAAAGTAAGAGAGCTGCTGCTGCGCCTCATTCATCTTGACAGCAGCTAGCTGCTGCATGCGGTCTTGCTGCTGCAGCTGCTGCTGCAGCTCCGCAGACACCCCGAAGATGTCGTAGGCTGCTGCCTGCGCGGGGCTGCTGGCCGTGCTGCGCTCTGCTGCAGCAGCAGCGTCAGCAGCAGCGTCGTTGGCTCTTGCTGCAGCAGCAGCAGCAGCAGCAGCATCCAACACCAAAGTAAACAGCAGCCGCCCCCGCCCTGCTGCTGCTCCCGCTGAGAGCCTTAGCCGAAAGAAATTTGACTCTGAGACAAAAGATAGCACTGGCTGGTCGTAAGCTTCAAGAAACCGCTCCACTGCTGCTGCTGTTGCTGCTGGTGCTGCTGTTGCTGCTGCTGCTGCTGCTGCTTGGTTATCAGCAGCAGCAGCAGC
>NW_013542807.1:645-799 GCF_000499545.2 Eimeria tenella
TAGGGTTTAGGGTTTAGCGTTTAGGGTTTAGGGACACGAGCTAGCACTTAGCACTCAGCAACCAGCTCGAGCTGCCTGTACACCCCAACTAAGGCCCCCCTCTCAAGCACCTGCCTGCACACCCCGTGGCCTCTGGTGTACATACACCCCGGCC
>NW_013542807.1:899-1765 GCF_000499545.2 Eimeria tenella
GCAGCCGCCGTCCATCGTAGGCAGAAAGAAATCTTTCTCCTGCGCCAGCAGCAGCGGGACACAGACACCCCCGCTGCTGCTGCTGCTGCTGCTGCTGGTGCTGCAGCTATTGCTGCTGCTGTTGCTGGTGCTGCAGCTATTGCTGCTGCTGCTGCTGGTGCTGCTGAGAACATGGACTGCTTCAAGAAGGTCTTGCCTTTCTTTGCTGTCTCTCCACTGTCTCCTCAGGTAAGTCATCATCTCTTGCTGCTGCTGCCGCTCCGTGGGCTGTCCTCTCTGCTGCTCTGCAGCAGCAGCAGCAGCAGCAGCGAGAGGCTGCAGCGCGAGCAGCATAAACGAGCTCTCGCTGCCGCTGCTGCTGCTGCTGCTGTTGCTGCTGCTGCTGCTGATTTTGGAGCAAAGGGTAAGGTCTCTAGACAACAGAAACAAATTCCTTCTTGGGTACGTACACGAAGCTCTCAGGAAAGCAGAAAGCGCAGCATCCCTTTCTGCTGCTGCTGCTGCTGCTGCTGCTGCTGAGTGCTGCGTGTAGGGCCCCAGGCAAAGCAAGAAAGAAGGCATGCTGCTGCCGTTGCTGCTGTCAAAGTGCAGCAGCTCCACTAGCTGCTGCCCCTCCACGTCTATCACGCATCTGTCCCCTGCTGCTGCTGCTTCCGCTGCTGCTGCTGCTTCCGCTGCTGCTGCTGCTGCTGCTGTTGGGGCGGAGAAGGGAGAAGCGTAGCGCAGCAGAAACTGCACAAAATCGCCTCCGCTGGGAGCTGCTGTGGGGCTGAAGGCGTCGACAACTACAGCGTCAACTGCTGCTGCTGCCGCTGCTGCTGCTGCTGCCTCAGGGCTGGACGTTTCCTCTGCAGCAGCTGCAGCAG
>NW_013542807.1:1865-2016 GCF_000499545.2 Eimeria tenella
AGCAGCAACAGGCCGCCGCAGCAGCAGAAATGTGGGGTACATGGGTATCGCGAGACCAACAGTGCAGAGAGAAGATGCCTCAGCATTTGCTGCGCAGTCGAACTCCCGAAAAGACACAGTCGGCAGCAGCAGCAGCCCCTGCTGCTGCTGC
>NW_013542807.1:2068-2561 GCF_000499545.2 Eimeria tenella
CAACGCGCGCATAGTCTGCTGCTGCTGCTCTGAATGGTCGGGCCAAAGCTGCCCACGCTGTTGACGTGTTGCTGGTGAAGGCGATAAACAGCAGCTCGAAGCTTTCTGCTGCTGCTGCTGCTTCTGCTGCTGCTGCTGCTGCTGTTCCCGCTGCTGCTGCTGCGGCTTCTGCTGCTGCTGTTGTTCCAGCTGCTGCTTCTGCTGCTGGGCCTTTTGCTGCTGCTGCTGCTTCTCTGTTTGCTGCTACTGCTGCTCCACGCGCTGTACGCAGCATGTCTCTCAGCTCCGAAACAGTCAGCCGCTGCACATGAGCAGCAGCAGCAGCAGCAACAGCAGCAGCAGCAGCAAAGACGCAGTTAAAGAGAAAAAGCAGCAGCCGCATTGTCAAGCAGGAGTGCGGCAAATTGGTCCTACAGTTGTCGTTGTGGGTGTTGCTGCTGCCGTTGTTTCTGCTGCTGCTGCTGGTGTTGCTGCTGCTGTTGCTGCTGCTTCC
>NW_013542808.1:0-189 GCF_000499545.2 Eimeria tenella
CCCCCCCCCCAGCCCCAGCCGCAGCAACATGAGGCGCAGCAGGGGCCGCCCTGCTGCGCAGTACAACCAGGGAGCGAGAAGGGCCTTTCAGAGGGCAATAAAAGCAGCAAGAGAATCTCCCCCCAGGAGAGCAGCAGCAGCAGGAGCAGCAGCAGCAGCAGCAGCAGCAGGGGATCGAGAAGCAAGGTG
>NW_013542808.1:310-926 GCF_000499545.2 Eimeria tenella
CAGCAGCGCAGCAGCGCGCCGCGGCAGAAGCAGCAGGCAGCCTGCTGCAGCAGCAGCAGCAGCAGCAGACGGGGCTCCTGCTGCTGTGGACAAAGACGTGGCGGAATATGCTGCGCGGAAAATAAGAAAAGTGACGGCAGAAGACATCGGGAGAGCTGGTAAGCAGCAGCAGCAGCAGCAGCAGCAGCAGCAGCAGTTTGTGAGGTGTACGTACACCGCAGGAACCTGCGCAGCGGGAGCTGCGTGGACACCGGTGGGGTGTACGTACACCGGAGCGTCCGGGCGCGTTTTTTTCGGATTTTTGAGTTTTGAAGGCCAAAATTGGAAATTAAAAGGATAAATAAAAGAAAAAGAAGAAATAAAGTGGAGTTTGTGTCTGCTTGTGCGTCGAATCGCGCAGGCGGGGTGTACGTACCGCCCTTCAAGCTCGCCCGGCTGCAGCAGCAAACCAGCGACAGCAAAAGCCACGCCTACCAGCGGCAGATGTGGGAGGCGCTTCGCAAGAGCATCAACGGGCTGGTGAACAAGGCCAACGTTTCCAACTTGACGCAGCTCGTCCAGGTCAGCAGCAGCAGCAGCAGCGCAGCAGCAGCAGCAGCAGCAGCGGCAGCGGCTG
>NW_013542808.1:991-2211 GCF_000499545.2 Eimeria tenella
CTGCGTTCTCCTGTTCGCTTTAGTCCCCTTCTGTGCCTCAAACGTCCCGTCGCCGCCGCTGTGCTGCTGCTGCGCTGCTGCTGCTGCTGCTGCTGCGCTGCTGCTGCTGCTGCTGCTGCAGGAGCTGTTTCGGGAGAACCTGGTGCGGGGGCGGGGCCTGTTTTGCCGCGCGCTGATTCGCTCGCAGCTGGCGAGCCCGGGCTTCACTGGGGTGTATGCGTCTTTGCTGTGCATCGTGAACAGCAAGTTGCCAGACATCGGCGAACTTGTTTTAAAAAGACTTATTTTGCAATTCAGGTCAACTCTGCTGCTTCCTGCATGCGCTGCTCCTCCCCAGCTTGCGTTTCGCCTTCTTCCCGCTGCCGCATCTTCTCTGCTTCGCGAGATACTGCTGCTGCTGCTGCTGCTGCTGCGCGTGAAATGCCTTTTTGCTGCTTTTTTCGCTTTTTGCTGCTTATTCTTCACTGTTTAGCATTTACTATTCACTGTTTATCATTTACTATTCAGTATTTATCATTTATTATTCATTGTTCGGTATTTATTCATTTGTTTTTTGTTTTATTCATTTGTTTATTTTACTTGTTTCATTTTGAGCTTAGAAGTGCTTGTGTGTGTATGAGGGCACGCACTTTGAATGATTTAAATAAAAAGTTCATTTAATTAAATGTCTAATTAATTGAATAATTTATTTAATTAGATAATTCATCTTTATATCAATTAATTTAATAATTTGCTTTATCCATTTTAAGTGATTATGCACAAGCGAAGCGATAAATGCTTGACTCATTTTCTCCCTTTTAGGGTTTAGGGTTTAGGGTTTAGGGTTTAGGGTTTAAGGTGTAGAATGGAGCCTCAGGACAAACCCCAGCTTCTACACCTTAGAGCAACCAGCATTCACAGCGCAGGCCCCAGGCCTAGGGTTTAGGGTTTAGGGTTTAGGGTTTAGGGTTTAGGGTTTGGGGTTTGCAGGCGCGCGTACCGGCGAAACGACAAAGTAGTGTGTTTGGCCTGCGTGGAGTTTTTCGCTCATTTGGTGAATCAGCGAATAGCCCACGAGCTGCTCGCGCTGCAGCTCTGCGAGTTGCTGCTGCAGCAGCCCACCAACGACTCCGTCGAAGTCTGCATCGGGTTTCTCAAGGTCTGCTGCTGCTGCTGCTGCTGCTGCTGCTGCAGCTGCTGCTGCTGGGGTGGGGGGAGGTGCTGCGGCGGCGGGGGGGGGG
>NW_013542808.1:3035-5862 GCF_000499545.2 Eimeria tenella
GTTCACAAATTATGGTTTAGGGTTTAGGGTTTAGGGTTTAGGGTTTAGGGTTTGGGGGTTGTGTTTAGGAGTACGAGGCGGATGAGAAGAAGTGGGCGGCGCTTTCTAGAGAAATCCTTGGAGAGGAATCCACAGGTGATAAACCCTAAACCCTAAACCCCAAACCCTAAACCCTAAGCCCGAATTTTGGAGTTTCTTGTTTTCTTTGTAGTCGTCTGCTGCAGATCGCTCTTCCCGTAGTGAACCGAAGCATTCCTATATTAAATAAATAAAATGAATACGTAAAATAAATAAATAAATAAATAAATATAATTAATTAACTAAGTAATTAAATAATTAGAAGTGAAAATAATTAATTTGAAGACCACTGGTTCGTTCGAGTGCATGCATTCGGGTGTATGTGTTTTGAATTTTTTGGTTTTTTCGGAATTAATTTTTTAATTTATGATTTATAAATATTTATTTTGGATGTATTGTTTGCTTTAAATCATTTATTCATTTAAACTCACTTAAATTCATTTAAATTCATTCAAATTTGTTTCTCTTTTCAGATGCTGATGCTTCTTCTGAGGACTCGGAGGCGGAGTCTTCCAGCGAAGAGGAAGCAGAAGAAACTGCAGTAAATAAACAAATAAATAAATTGATTAATTTAAATAAATAAATAAATAAATAAATAAATGATATAATCAATGAATTGAACTGCGGCGGCCAAATCGGGATCTGCTGCTGCTGCTGCTGGCGTTGCTGCTGCTGCTGCTGCTGGCGTTGCTGCTGCTGCTGCTGCTGCGCAGCAGCAGCAAAGCACCAGCAACCTCGCAACTAGCGAGCAGTCCCGTCCAAACGAATTAACGGCAACTATTCCCTCTAGTTAATCATTGTTTATTATTTATTTATTATTTATTTATTTATTTATTATTTATTTATTTCTTTATTATTAGGAACCAGGCAAGAAGCAAACAGTGGTGAAGGACTTGACGGACCAAGAAGTTGTTTGTCTTCGAAAGACAATTTATCTTTGCATTATGTCTTCCCTCAACGCTGAAGAATGCGTCCACAAGATCCTCAAAATGAACATCCAAGTTAGCCGCTGCTGCTGCTGCTGCTGCTAGGTGTGCTGGTGCTGCTGCTGCAAGGTTCGCAGCAGCAGCAGCAGCGAACGTCGCAGCTGGTGCTGCTGCTACTGGGTGTGCTGGTGCTGCTGCTGCTAGGTGTGCTGGTGCTGCTCCTGCTAGGTTCGCTGCTGCTGCTGCTGCTGCTGCTAGGCGTGCGGGTGCCGCTGCTTCCAGGTCTGCTGCTGCTGCTGCTGCTAGATTTGCTGCTGCTGCTGCTGCTAGGTCTGCTGCTACTACTGCTGCTGGGCCTGCTGCTGCTGCTGCTGGTGCGTTCTGCGTGATTTTGGCGTATTTTTTCGCCGTGCAAGCCTCATTTTGCGGGTTTTCTGGAGCCTCCGCCGCCTTTGCTGCTGCTGCTGCTGCTGCTGCTGCTGCTGCTGCAGGAGGACCTGGAGATGGAAGTTGCGGTGATGCTGATCGACTGCTGCTCCATGGAAAGAACTTTTCAGCGCTTCTTCGCGCTGCAGGCCGAAAGGCTCGCCAAACTCAAAACTGCTTACTGCGAATGTTTCCAGGAGGCCTTCAAGCGGCAATACGCCCTCGTACGCACAAATAGCTAGCTAGCTAGCTAGCTAGCTAGCTAGCTAGCTACACACGTAGCTAGCTAGCTAGCCGGCTAGCTAGCTAGCTACACACATAGCTAGCCAGCTAACTAGCTAGCTAGCTAGCTACACACGTAGCTAGCTAGCTAGCTAGCTAGGTAGCTAGCTAGCTAGACTGATGGCAAGCTGGCTAGCTAGCTAGCTAGCTAGCTAGACAGATAGCTGGACAGCTAGCTAGCTACTGGCTAGCTAGCTAGCTAGACATATAGCTAGCTAGCTGGGCAGCTAGCTAGCTAGCTACTGGCTAGCTAGATACTGGGTAGCTAGCTACTGGCTAGCTAGCTACTGGCTAGCTAGCTACTGGCTAGCTAGCTACTGGCTAGCTAGCTAGCAACCGGCTAGCTGGCTAGCTAGCTAGACAGACAAATAGACAGTTAGCCAGATAGATACGTAGGGGCCTAGCTAGCCAGCTAGCTAGATAGCCGCTGGCCAGCTAGTCTGGCTAGCTAGCTAGCTAGCTAGCTAGCTAGCTAGCTAGATGGATAAATTAACAACTTGCAGCTAGCCAGCATAGCAGCTAGCCAGCACAACAGCTAGTCACTTGGCAAGGTAGCCATTTTTAAATTCCGTTAATTCTTTTTTATTCGTTTTTATTCCTTTTATTTATTTTTAATTCTTTTTAATTTATTTTTAACCCTTTTTAATTCTTTTTAATTTTTTTAACATTATAATTACTTAAAATTTTTTGTTTAGTTTTAACTTCTTATTTCTTTTTAATTCGTCTTAATTCATTTTGATTTATCTTAATTATTTTTAATTATTTTAATTATTTTTAATTATTTTAGTTATTTTTATTTATTATTTAATTATTTTAAATTAATTATTTAAAACTATTTTCTTTATTTTAATTTTAGGCCCATCGACTCGAAACGGCGAAGCTGCGAAATACCGCGAAGTTCTTTGCCCACCTTCTGATGTCTGGTGAGCAGCAGCAGCAGCAGCAGCAGCAGCAAATGCAGCAGCAGCAGCAGTGGCGGCGGCAGTAGGGGCCGCAGCAAGTGCAGCAGGCATAGTGCAACTAGCAGCAGCAGCAGTTGTAGGAGCAGCAGCAGCAGTTGCAGTAGCGGCAGCAGCAGCAGTAAGAATAGCAGCAGCAGCAGCAGCAGCAGCAGC
>NW_013542808.1:5982-6934 GCF_000499545.2 Eimeria tenella
CATGCGAAGAAACGGAAACAGCAAACGGAGGAAGGAGAGCAGCAAATAAAAACACGAGAGCAGCAAAAACGCAAAACAATGACATTTATGAAAATACAAATAAATAAATAAATAATAGATAAAAAATAAATAAATAAATATAGATCAATCGCAGCAGCAAATGCCTGTTTAAACGCAGCAAGGAGAAGGAAGAATTGCCCGCTGCTGCTGCTGTTGCTGCTGCTGCTTTTGCTGCTTTTGCTGCTGCTGCTGCTGCTGCTGCAGACGCGATTCCGTGGTCCGTGTTGGAGGTGTTTGAGTTGAGCGAAGAACAAACAACATCTTCGGGAAGAATTTTTTTGAAAGTTTTGCTGCAAGAAATCAGCGAGGGTTTGGGAATCAAAACCCTAAATGAGCGACTCCGCCACCCCGACTTGAAGCCCTACGTCAAGGTGCGCGCGCTAGGGTTTAGGGTTTAGGGTTTGGGGCTTAAGGTTTTGGGTCCAGGGTTTGGGGTTTATTTAGGGCTTCGGGTTTAGGGTTTTAGGGTTTAGGGTTTAGGGTTTAGGGTTTGGGTTTTGATTTGAAGTTTGGGGTTTAAAACTGAAGACTGACGCTTTATGACCGCTGCCGTTTAGAGCTAAATTTAAATTTGAGGGTTTAGGGTTTAAGGTTTAGGATTTAGGGTTTAGGGCTTAGGGTTTAGGACACGTTTTTCGTCTTTTTCTGTGGTTTTTAGTCCAAACGGAAGGAAATAAAGTGCTAAACAAACGAAAAGTAATGATTTATTTATATATTTGTTTGCTTGTTTATTTATTTATTTATTTATTTATCATTTATTTATTTTTATTTATTTATTTTAGGGTTTGTTCCCCGATGACCACCCCCGCAATGTGCGCTTCTGCATAAACTTCTTCACCGCGATTGGGCTGGGGGGTTTGACAGACCACCAGCGGCAGCTGCTGGGGGGGAG
>NW_013542809.1:819-1298 GCF_000499545.2 Eimeria tenella
CGCGGAAAGAGTGGCCGCAGAAGCAGCGGCTAAAGGGCCCTACTGTGCGGCAGCGCAGCCCCGAAGTGACGCAAACCCAGTAAGCGCAGAGCGGGTCAGCAGCAGCAGCAGCAGCAGCAGCACGCACCTTCTCGTACTCCTGCAGCAGCAGCAGCAGCAGCAGCAGATGCAGGCACGGGAATATTATCTACTTCTAGACTCATATACATATGTTGAAATATACATTTAAAACAGATTTAATATTATCAATTGTGTATTAAATATATATTTATTATGTAAATGTTTACAGCAGTTTTGCAATTAAGCAAAAAGCCACTTCAGATTCAGCTCAGGTGTACAGACACCTCGGGAGACAGAAGACGATCCCCAGCTGTCGATCCCACGAGGGCGTCGTATTCCAAATAAGCAGCCACGTGGCGAGCTGCTTCTTCCCCCATCTTTGCTGCTGCTGCTGCTGCTGCTGCTGCTGGTGGGGTGGG
>NW_013542809.1:1398-1805 GCF_000499545.2 Eimeria tenella
GGTTCGTGCTGCAGTGCAAGACAAGCAGCAGCAGCAGCAGTAGCAGCAGCAGCAGCGAGAAACGCCTCATAAAAAGGGCAAGCGGACATAAGCAGCAACAGACAAAGACAGCAACAGCCAGACCAGCAGCAGCAGCGAAAGCAGCAGAAGCAGCAGCAACGACAGCAGCACGGACAGCAGCAAAAGGCAAAGAGGCAAACGGCTGAAGCAGCCACAGAAGCAGCAGCAGAACAGCAGCACAGCAGCAACTAAGAAAGCCTGCTGTCTCTGCTGCTGCGGCGTACGTACACCTCAGTCTCTCGCAGCAAAGAGGGGCTGCTCTCGTCTTCCATCCAGATGTTTGCTGCTGGCGGCTCTGCTGCTGCTGCTGCCGCTGCTGCTGCTGTGTCCTCTGCTGCTGCTGCCCA
>NW_013542809.1:1905-2075 GCF_000499545.2 Eimeria tenella
CTACAATCAGCAGCAGCAGCAAAACACACTCAAAACTAGCAGCAGCAGCAGCAGCAAACTGCAATCAACGGAAGCAGCAGCACGGGCAGCAGGAAGGGCAGCGCCAGCAACGCAACCACACCGAACTGCAGCAGCAGCAGCAGCAACAGCAGCAGCAGCAACAGCAGCTG
>NW_013542809.1:2175-3485 GCF_000499545.2 Eimeria tenella
TGGCGGCGTTGCTGCTGCTGCTGCTGCTGTAGGCTGCTGCTGCTGCTGCTGTCCTTTACTTTCCTCTCGTGTGTCACCTTGGGAGGGACTCCGTATTCGCCTCTTGCTGCTGCTGCTGCTGGGGTTGCTGCTGTTCTTTTCTGCTGCTGCGTCGAGGCCAGAAAGCCGATCTCCCAAAGCAGCGAGTCGTCTTTCTGCTGCTGCTGCTGCTGCTGCTGCAGATGCTGCTGCAATATCATCTTGCGGTGCCTCTTCACCTTGTTGCGGCTCCTCCGAAGAAAAAGAACCTGCTGGCTGTTGCTGCTGCTGCTGCTGCTGCTGCTGGCGTCCAAGCAGGGTTGCTGCTGCTGTCGGAGTCGGACTATGCGCGCTTACCGATGCTGCATCCGGATCTGCTGCTGCAGCTGCCTCTACTGGTGCCGCTGCCTCTGCTGCTGCTGCTGCTGCTGCTGATGCTGCTGCTGCTGCCTCTGCTGCTGCGGCGGCTTCTGCCGTGTGCCGCACTGCTGCAGGAAGCTGCTCCTCCAGTTGCAGGCGCCTCTGAGAGCAGCAGCAGCAGCAGCAGCAGCAGCGGAAATGTGTCTTGGACTGAGAGGCAGCAACACTAGCAGCCGCAACAAAAATAACGGCAGCAGCGACAGCAGCAGCAGCAGCAAAAGCAGGGCGGCTAGCAACAGCAGAAAGGCAAGCACCGGCTAGCTAGCTAGCTGGCCAACTGTCTAGCCAGCTATCCAGCTTGCTAGCTATCTGTCTAAGTAGCTACCTAGATAGATGGCTAGCCAGCTAGCTAGCCACCCTGCTAGCTAGCCACCCAGCTAGCTAGCCACCCAGCTAGCTAGCTGGGTGGCTAGCTAGCTTTGTCTGCATAGACAGCTGGGTGGTCCGCTAGCTAGCTAGGTAGCTGCTACTCATTCGTAGAGCTAGCTAGCTAGCCAACAGCCCAATAAACTAGCTAGCTGGCCCATCTCTTGACTAACTGGCTAGCTAGCTAGCTGGCTAGCTGGCCAGCTCATTGCCTAGCTAGCTAGCTAGCAGGCTCACTGCAAGGCTGATCAGCTGATTGGCCTCCGCTGCAGTAAGCGGCAGCAGCAAAGGGGCCGCCAAACTGCCCTCAGTGTCCGCCGCACTGCTGCTGCTGCTGCTGCTGCTGCTGCTGTTGCGGCGGCGGCGCTGGCGCTGCTGCTGTCTGTCAACTGCTGCTTGTAGAGACCGCATCAAGAGGTTTCCAAAGAACATCAGCAGCTGCGGCTGCAGCTCTGGCCTGCTGCTGCTGCTGCTGCTGCTGCTGTCCCTGCGTGACACGCGCTGCC
>NW_013542809.1:3518-3691 GCF_000499545.2 Eimeria tenella
AGCCCTTCTATGCTCCGCAGCATCCGCAGCACATCTCGAGGGGAGCAGCGCCAGCACTCTGGCATTGCTGCAGCAACTGCAGCAGCAGCAAAAGCAGTAATGTCGTCAGCTGCACCCTTGTCTGCTGGTGCTGCTGCTGCTGCTGTTGCTGCTGCTGGCTGCTGCAGCACCTC
>NW_013542810.1:0-335 GCF_000499545.2 Eimeria tenella
AGCACCTCCTGGGCCCCCAACAGCAGCAGCAGCAGCAGCAGCAGCAACAGCAGCAGCAGCAGCAGCGGCTGTATTCAAAGATAAGTAGAAGCGCACGCAAATCAGCCAGAAACCCCACAGAAACAGCAGCAGCAGCAGCAGCAGCAGCGCCGGCAGCAGCAGCAGCAGCACCAAAAGGTTTTGGGCTGCTGCATCGTCCGCGCAGCAAAGCAGAGAAGCAGCAGCACCAGGAGCTGCTGCAGTTAGTGCCACTAGACCTTGTTGGGGCTTATCAGGAAGCTGCTGCTGCTGCTTCTGCTGCTGCTGCTGCTGCTGCTGGGGGCCTGCAGCAGCTA
>NW_013542810.1:435-570 GCF_000499545.2 Eimeria tenella
CCTAGACCCCAAAGCAAGAACTCTAACCCCCAAACCCTAAACCCTGAACCCTAAACCCTGAACCCTAGAATCACCTTAACTCCGGCTCTTCTGGAAGTATAAACCAAAACATCCCTCCACCCCAAACCAAAAACC
>NW_013542810.1:619-2011 GCF_000499545.2 Eimeria tenella
GCGAAGGACGCGGAGCCGCCGAGAGGAGAAAAGGAAACAGTTGCTGCTGCTGCGCTGCAGCACGTGCTGCAGCTTAGACGGGCCCAGAAAGCAGCAGCAGCAGCAGCAGCAGCAGCAGCGCCCGCAGCAGCTGCAGAGGCAGCAGCTGAAGCGGCGGCAGCAGCAGCAGCAGCGGCGCTTTGGGAAGTGGACAAGAAGCTTGCTGCAGCAGAACTGCAGCAGCAGCTCACTGCAGCAGAAGCAGGTCTGCTGCTAGCTGCTAGGCAGGAGCTGCTGCAGCCAGCCCTAAAAATGTGGTTCGCAGCAGCAGCAGCAAAAGCAGCAACACCAGCAGCAGCAACAGCAACAGCAGCAACAGCAGCAGCTGCGTCAGCAGCGCCAGAAAAAGCGACAGCAGCAGCAGCGGCAGCAGAGGGTTTATTAATTCCTGCGAGGCTGCCCTCGCTGCAGCAGCTGCAGCAGCTGCAGACTTTTGCTGCTGTTGGATCTTCTTTGCTGCAGCGGCTGACACTTCGGGGGCAGCAGTTTGCGGTGTATGGACACCTGGCAGCACTTAAAGAGTTCAAAATGAGGGGAGAGTTGCTGCTGCTGCTGCAGCAAATCAGCAGAGAAGGCCTCGCAGCAGCAGCAGCAGCAGCACCAGCAACAGCAGCAACAGAAACGGCAACGACAGCGGAAGCAGCAGCAGCAGCAGGAGGAAGCGATGCCGTATTAGCAGCAGCGCCAGCAGCAGCAGCAGCAGCAGCAGAAGCAGCAGCAGCTGCGCTGTGCAGACTGGACCCACACTTGGTGGGGCGGCTGCTGCAGCAGCTGCAGAAAGCGGTGCAGCAGCAGCTGCAGCAAAAGAGACTCTCGTGCGACTGTCTCCTTTTAAGCAGGTGCTCGCAAGCAGCAACTGATCCTGCGCTGCTGCGGTTTGTTGCAGCAGCAGCAGCAAGAACAGCAGCAGCAGCAGCAGCAGCAGCAGCAGCCAGGCCAGCGGTGAATGCTGCCCCGGCGGACGCATGCGCGCGAGCGCCAGCAAGCCCCGCTGCAGCAGCAGCAGCAGCAGCAGAACGAGCAGCAGCAGCAGCAGCAGCAAGTTCCTTCGTGCTGTCGGTGAGCGAGGCTGCATGCGCTGGGTTGCTGCCGACGTGCTGCAGCAGCTTATTTTTGCTGCTGGTCAGTTTGTCCCGCTGCAGCTTATTTGCTGCTGCAGCAGCAAAAGGTCTTTTAAAACAAACCCTCAAATGTGTCCCCCTTTACTCCCCCCCCATGCTGCTGGGGCTCGCTCGCGTTGCTGCTGCAGCAATCAGCAGCAGCAGCAGCAGCAGCAGCAGAGGGCACGCGGCTTCAGTGCAGCGCAGCAGCCGACCCACACAGCAGCAGCAGCAGCAGCCGGCCGCCGCTGGC
>NW_013542811.1:0-417 GCF_000499545.2 Eimeria tenella
GCGTTGGGGAGTCCAAGCCTGCTGCTGCTGCTGCTGCTGCTGCTGCTCCCGCCGGAGCTGAGGAGACTGCTGCAGCACGGCGAGCAGCAGCACCAAGCCGCGGCACTTTTGGCGAAGCTTTTGCTGCAGCAGGCTGAGGCCTTCGCGTTTCTTGCTGCTGCGGCGGCAGCTGCTCCTGCTGCTGAGGCTTCGGCTCCGGCTGCGGCTCCTGTGGCTGCTGCTGCTTTTGCTGCTGCTTCTGCTGCTGTTTTTGCTGCTGCTCCTGCTCCTGCTGCTCCTGCTGCTCCTGCTTTTGCTGCTGCTTCTGCTGACTAGGCGGCTGACGCGTGCTCTTCTCACGTGCCTTTGGGGCCTCTTCTTCTGAACTTGAGCTGCTGCTGCTGCTGCTGCTGCTGCTACTGCTGCTGCTGCTGAGCC
>NW_013542811.1:465-1530 GCF_000499545.2 Eimeria tenella
GCCGCCTCCGTTTGCGAGGCAAGTGCTTCTGTGCTGCAACAGCAGCAGCAGCAGCAGCAGCAGCAGGCTGCAGCGCCTGCACGCCGGAGCGGGAAAGGGCAAGCGAAGACTTCGCTGCTGCGCGGCTCACTCCGCCCAATGCTGCAGCAGTAGCAGCAGCAGCAGCAGCTTCTTTTGCTGCTTTGCCTGGTGTTGCAGCTCCTGCTGCTGTGTCAGCTGAGACCGAAACATCGGTGCTGCTGGCGTTGCTGCTGCCGCCGCGATCTGCAGCAGCCACTGCTGCTGCTGTAGACTTCACCGTGGCCTCCGCTGCGCTGCTAGCCTTAACCTGCTGCTGCATTGACAATTTGCTGCTGCTGCTGCTGCTGCTGCTACCGCTATCTCCTTTGGAGCCAGCCGGCTCAGAGCGCACAGGAACAGCAGGAGGAGGAGCAGCAGATGCTGCTGCTGCTGCTTCCTTAAGAGGCGGCCTTCGTGCTGCTGCTGCTGCTGCTGCTGCTGCTGCTGCTTCAGGCTTTAAACTGCGTGTGGCATTCACAACAGCCTCGGCGAAGGCCGGAGGAAGGCCCTCAGTGTCCTGCAGCGGCCGCTGCTTTTCAGCAGGTGCAGCAGCAGCAGCAGCATCAGCTGCTGTTGCTGCTGCTGCTGCTGCTGCTGCTGTTGAACCAGGAGGCGGCGGGAGGCGAATCACCGCAGGCAGCAATCGGAGCGAAGCGACCGGACTAACCGCAGCTTGGTGCTGCTGCTGCTTCAGCTGTTGCTGCTGCTGCTGCTGCTGCTGCTGAGCAGCCACGGCCAGCAGCAACACCAGTACAGCCCCCCCGTCTGGGCTCTTAAAGCGGCAGCTGACAGCAGCATGCTGTAGCGCAGCATCCATAGACCCGAAGCGCAGCAAGCAGCAGCAGGAACCCTCAGCAGCAGCAGCAGCAGCACGCAGCTGCGGGGCCACATGCTGCTGCAGCAGCGGCAGGTCCTCCTCCGACGTGTACGGCAGGATGGCCGTAACGGGACCTCCACCCTTCTGCTGCTGCTGCTGCTGCTGTTGCTGCTGCCGCTGCCGCCCCG
>NW_013542811.1:1630-2313 GCF_000499545.2 Eimeria tenella
GGTGCTGCTGCTGGCATCTTGCCACTGGCGCTGCTGCTGCTGCTGCGACTGCTGCTGCTGCTGCTGCGACTGCTGCTGCTGCTGCTGCTGCGTGAGACCCTTGGAGGCCCCCCTGGGGGCTCCCTCAGGGGCCCCCAGACCCACAGTGCCAGAGATGTAGCTACGAAGTTCCCCTGGGGGCCCCTGGGGGCCCCTGGGGCCCCTCTGGTAGGGGGCGGGGTCTCCTGGGATTCTGTAGGCGGGGGCCCCCACAGTGCTGCTTGCTGCAGCAGCAGCAGCAGCAGTTGCTGCTGCTGCTGCTGCAGGCTGCTGCGGCGCGAGCGCGTGCCACACTGCGGACTGGACGGGCGCAGCAGCAAAGGGCGCGCCCTGGAGAAGATGCGAGTGAGACAAGTGCACCTGCTGCTGCTGCTGCTGCTGCTGCCGATATATTCCCAAGATATCACTGGGGGGGGCGAGGGGCCCCCGATGAGGGTCCCCCATGGGGTGCTGCAGCTCGGGGCCCCCTGGGGGCCCCCTGGGTCCTAGGGTTTGCGGTGGAGGCCCTGAAAGCAGCTGGTGTTGCTGCTGCTGCTGCTGCATTTTGCTGCAGCTGGGCTGCTGGGCCTGCTGCTGCTGTTGCTGCGGCTGCCGCTACGGGGGGAAGCCCTCCAGCCAGGCCAGCTCGGCGGGATACCATTGAC
>NW_013542811.1:2413-2832 GCF_000499545.2 Eimeria tenella
CAGCAAGTCCGCCGAAGAAAAAGTTGCTGCTGCTGCTTCACAATACGCGCGAAGACCAGTGGGGTCTGGCAGCATCACCAGCGTGTAGCCGTACACCTGCAGCAGCAGCAGCAGCAGCAGCAGCAAGACATCAGGCGCAGAAACGGGGAAGCAGCAAACACGGAGCGGAGCTACCAGCAGCGCCAGCAGCAGCACACGCGGCACAAGCGAAGCTGAAGCCAGCTGCAAGCAGCAGCAGCAGCAGCAGCAGCAGCAGCAGCGCACCATGCACTCCCCGGAAGAGAAGACCAGCCAAAGCCGTTTTGCTGCTTCCTCATTCTCGGCATGCAGCAGCAGCATGGCGGGCAGCGGCTGGCTCTGCGCGGCTGGGGCGGAAGCCCCAGCAGCAGCAGCAGCAGCAGCAGCAGCTGCTGCTGCCG
>NW_013542811.1:2932-3058 GCF_000499545.2 Eimeria tenella
TGTTGCTTGCAAAGCAGTGGCGCTTTCAGAGTACGAAGCAGGACGTAAATATGTGCATTGGCTGCAGCAAGCTGCGCTGCTGCTGCTGCGGCTGCCACATGCAGCCGCTGCAGCAGCAGCAGAAGT
>NW_013542811.1:3158-3783 GCF_000499545.2 Eimeria tenella
CCACCGGCAAAGAGTTCAACGCAGACTCATCTGTCCCCAACAAAAGAGACACTTCTTTAATACCCACGAGCTGCTGCAGCGTTTGCTGCCTTGCTGAGGGGCCCCTGCATGCGGGGGGCCCCCTGGGGGCCCCCGGGGGCCCCCTGTGCTCTGCGCCCTCGCTGCTGCTGCTGCCAAAAAGGGTACTCACAGGGGGGCCCCCCGAAAGCCCCCCGGGGGCCCCCAAGCCGTCCCCCAGGGGGCCCCCAGCCCCGTACTTGTCGAAGAGCTCTGCAATGCCGGAAAGCTCGTCAGAAGGAGAAGGAGGGGGCGGACACAGCTGCTGCTGCTGCTGCAGGTGCTGCTGCAGGTGCTGCTGCAGGTGCTGCAGCTGGCTGCTGCTGTCGCCGCCGGAGTGGGGCTCCCCCAAGAACTCCTGAGATGCTGCGGGGGAGGGGGCCCCCTCCCGCAGCAAATAGGGGCCCCTGGGGGCCCCCTCATCTGCTGCTGCTTCTGGGGAGGCCCCCAAAGCCCGCAGCCAAGCCCCAGCTATTAGTGCTGCAGCACGGCCCCTGCGGACATCCCGCGGCAGCCCCAGCACTGCCAGCGTCGTGGTCCCTGCAGCAGCAGCAGCAGCAGCAGCAGA
>NW_013542811.1:3883-4630 GCF_000499545.2 Eimeria tenella
CTACCCAAAGCGCGCGCTCGGCCCCGCGCCCTGCGCCAAAACCCTAAACCCTAAACCCTAAACCCTAAACCCTAAACCCTAGCGCACCTGGAATCCAAGGCTCCTCCTCGGGGGCCAGCCGCTCCAGCAGCAGCAAAGGCTTCAGCTGCTCCAGCGGCAGCCGCCAGGCAGCTCGCAAACCCTCGGAGGGGCAGCTGGCCCAGCAGCAGGGTTTGGCAGCAGCAGCAGCTGCTCCGGGCTCCTGCAGCAGGGGCTGCGCACGCAGCAGCGGCAGCAGCAGCAGCACAATGAATGCAGCGGCTGAGGTGTGGCTCAGGTAGCAGCAGCGGGAGGGACGGCGCAGCTGCTGAAGCAGCAGCAAAGCGAAGTGGAAGCAGCAGCTGCAAAGCTAAACTGCAGCAGCAACATGGAAGGCTGCAGCAGCAGCGGCAGCTGCGAAGCTGTAGCAGCAGCACTTCTGCTGCTACTGCTGCTGCTGCTACACAGCCTCAGGGAGGAGAGGCAGCAACCCCACAGGCTTGAGAGCCGCCGCTGCAGGCGTACCAGCAGCAATAGCAACAGCAGCAGCAGCAGCAGCAAATGCAGCACAGCAGCAGCAGCAGCTAACCTCTAAAGGCAAAGGACTCTCGAGGCTCAAGTCCTGGGGCCTCGTGAGGAATAGGGCCCCCTCATCAAGGACAAAGGAGACTAGCTGCCGTTTGCTGCCTTCTCCCTTCTTTGCTGCTGCTGCTGCTGCTGCTGCTGCTG
>NW_013542811.1:4681-4976 GCF_000499545.2 Eimeria tenella
CTCTCGCCGGGCCCGCCTGCTGCGCAGGCCGCAGCATCCGCGCGTGGTGCTGCTGCTGCTGCAGCTGCATCAAGCGCGGGTCTCGCTGAGGGTCGTAGAAGAAAGAACCCTTGCTGCTGCTGCTGCTGCTGCTGCTGCTGCTGCTGTCTAGCGAATCCGCCCCCATCCCTAGGCCCGCAATTCCCGCCAGCTCGTCGGAGACCTCTACCCCCTCCAGGAAGGGCATGGCGCTGCCT
The DNA here is from genome assembly GCF_000499545.2 of Eimeria tenella. Taxonomy (NCBI): domain Eukaryota; phylum Apicomplexa; class Conoidasida; order Eucoccidiorida; family Eimeriidae; genus Eimeria; species Eimeria tenella. The sequence continues at coordinate 4,918 of NW_013542811.1, forward strand.
GTCCCTTCTGCTGCTGCTGCTGCTGCTGCTGCTGCTGCTGCTGCTGTCCCTCGGCCGCC
>NW_013542812.1:0-255 GCF_000499545.2 Eimeria tenella
GGCGGCGCGACGCCGCTGGCGGGGCCCCCTGCAGCACGCGCTGCTGCTGCTGCTGCTGCTGCTGCTGCTGCTGCTTGAGGACACAACTGCTAAATGCTGCTCCACACAATCAAACCAAGGCGCATCTATGCTGCAGCAAACAGCAGAATTCCTCAGCTGCTGCGGCTCAGCTGTCCTCACAAGCCGCAGGCACTGGGTATTGGGTCCTGGGGCATCTGAGGAAGAGCTGCCACTTTCTTCCTCCAGCAGCTTCCG
>NW_013542812.1:451-868 GCF_000499545.2 Eimeria tenella
CTGCTGTGGGGCCCCACACACTCTGGGAAGCTGGGGGGGGCCCCCCGGCCTGTGTTGCAGCAGGGGGCCCCCCTGGCTCTGCTGCTGTGGGGTCCCGCATGCTGTGGGGCGCTGGGAGGGGCCCGCCGGCCTCTGGGGCACCGGGGGGCCCCCCTGTCTGGGGGCCCCCTGCTGTCTCGGGGGCCCCGGGATGGTGCTGCTGGACGCCCATGGGGGACCCCAGGGGGCCCCCAGCGAACTCAGAGCTGCATAGGGGGCCCCCAGGGACTGGGTACAGAGGGCCTTCGGGGCTGCTGCTTTCATATGGGAGGTCCTGTGGCAGCAGGGGCCCCACAAGGGGGCTACCAGGGGGCCCCCCAGGGGGCCCCCCAACAGGGAACCCCACAGGGGGGCCCCGAGGGGGCCCCTCAGGGGGCC
>NW_013542812.1:968-1356 GCF_000499545.2 Eimeria tenella
CGTAGCTGCAGCAGCAGCAGCAGCAGCAGCACTAGCTGGGGGCCCCGCCTCTCCATTTCCGTAGTGATGCTGCAGCTGCTGCTGCTCTTGCTGCTCTTGCTGCGGCTGCTGCTGTGTCTGTTGCTGCTGCTTTTGCCGCTGCTCCTTGAATGGACTCTCCAGGTGCTGCTGGTGCGGGTATTGCTGCTGCAGCAGCAGCAGCTGCTGCTGCTGCTGCACCCCCCGCTGCGTGCTAAGGTCCAGCAGCTGGTGTGCGTCTTGGACCTGCTGCAGCTTCTGCTGCAGCAGCAGCAGCTTTTCTTTTTTGCGCTGCCGAATCTGCTTAACTTCCTCTCCGCAGCAGCAGCGAGTGTCTCTGCGCAGCAGCTGCTGCAGCGGCTGGTTGGAG
>NW_013542812.1:1456-2186 GCF_000499545.2 Eimeria tenella
GACCTTGTTGTCTTTCTTTGCATTTGTGCGGGACAGGTCTTTGCGTGTGGGGTTTAATGAATAAACACAAATCTTTAAAACTCTGTACATAAAGCAATAAATAAATAAATAAATAAATAAATAAATACACAAATACATGATGCAGCAACAAATCTACATTTCGGCTTTGTATTTCTGCTGCTGCCTGCAGCAGAGCCGCAGCAGCAGCAGCGGCAGATACACAGACACAGAGGGCCCCAAGGATCTGAGGATCTGGGGACCCCAAAGGGGGGCCCCCAAAGGCTGGAGGGCCCCTGTGGCTCTGGGGGCCCGGGGGCCCCAGGGGCCCCTAGGGGCCCCCCGAGGCCCCCAAAGTGTTCCGCACACCTTGAGGGGGCCCCAGAGGGCCCCCACGACTCCTAGGGGCCCCCCGGGGGCCCCCGGCGCCCCTTGAAGTCCCCCCGAGCCCCCCGAGCGCCCCGAGGCCGCTGGGGGCCCCTTGGGGCCCCCTGAGGCCCCCCAGGGCCACCTGGGGGGCTTCAGAGGTCCCCCGGGGCCCCCTGGGGGCCCCCTGGGCCCCCCGAGGCCCCTTCGAGGACCCCGGGTCCCCCCTGGGGGCCCCCTGGGCCCCCCCGGGGCCCCCCGAGGTCCCCCGGGGCCCCCTGGGGGCCCCCTGGGGGCCCCCTGGGCCCCCCAGAGGCCCCCCGGGGGCCCCCGGGGGCCCCCGGAGTTGGCGGAAAGAGAGGCAGCG
>NW_013542812.1:2286-3269 GCF_000499545.2 Eimeria tenella
GACCTGGATGTGTCTGTTGGCCCTGAGGATGGTGGGCGGGAAGGGCCAGAAGAGCTTGTGGTTGGCGAGGCAGCAGCAGCGGGGCCCATGTGCTGCCAGCAGCTCGACGAGGTCTTGGGGGAGGTGGGCGTTGAGGGTTTGGCGCTGCTCCGTCAGCGCCAGCAGCAGCAAACACTGCAGCAGCTGCAGCAAACCCAAACTGTCCCCCCGCAGCACTGTGAACCACAACTTGCAGCACAACTCCCCCCCAAACACCCACTCCAGGTACGCCTCCCCGGTGCCCTCCCCGAGGGGCCCCCACGGGCCCCACGGACTTCGGGGCCCCGGGGGCCCCGGGGGCCCCGGGGGCCCCGGGGGCCCCGGGGGCCCCGGGGGCCCCGGGGCCCCTGGGGGCCCTGGGGTCCCTGGGGCCCCCTGGGGCTCTGGGGGCCCCTGGGCCTCTGGGAGCCCCTGGGGCCCTGGGGGCCCTGGGGGCCCCTGGGGCCCCCCCGGGGCCCCAGGGGGCCCCCGGGGGCTTAGGGGGGACCCAGGCGCTAGGGAGCCCCCGGGGTGAGGGGGCCCCCAGCAGCCCGATGAGGGGGGGCCCCCAACGGTAGGGGGGCCCCCAAGGGTGGGGCGGGCCCCAGGTCTCCGGGGGGCGGGGAAGGCGCAGGGCAGGCCCCCAGGTGCCATTGCTGCGTGCAGCGCTGCAGCAGCAGCGCGGGGAGACTGCTGCTGCTGCGGCTGCTGCTGCTGCTGCTGCTGCTGCGCGGACAGGGGGGGCCCCGAGGCGGCGCTGGAGGCCCCCGAGGCAGGCAGTGGCGGGCAGCAGCAAACTCAGCAGCGCTGCATGCGTTTGGATTTGGGGCTTTTAAATAAAAATAAAAAATTAAAAATGCATGCAGAATTAATTTAAAATTGAGGGAAGACACGGGGAGCCAGCTGTTCCTGCTGCTGCTGCTGCTGCTGCAGTGGCTCGTGCTGCTCGCGGCGCAGGAGCAGCA
>NW_013542812.1:3369-5396 GCF_000499545.2 Eimeria tenella
TGTGATGCTGCTGCTGCTGCTGCTGCGCCCCACCCACTGCAGCAAAGCCCACTCTTCCTCACACATATCAACAGCAGCAGCAGCAAAAAGCTCATGCCAATCAAACCTCCGGCCCCATCCCAAATGCCCAAAAACCCCGGGGCCCTCGTCTGTGTCTGTGGGGGCCCTGGGGCCCCTGGGGGGCCCCCTAGGGGGGGCCCCCTTGGGGGGGGCCCCCCTTCGGCGGGCCCCCTCTGGGGGGGCCCCCTCGTGGGGGGCCCCCCTGGAGAGGGGCCCCTGAGATCCCCTGAGAGGGCCCTTTGAAGGGTACCGGCGGCAGCAGGGGCCCTCGCTGCTGCTGGGCAAAGAACCAGTTGCTGCTGCCTCCTGCGGAGAACGCACAGCAGCAGCAGCACTAACATCACTGCAGCAGCAGCAGCAGCAGCAGCAGCAGGCGGCGGCGCGGATCGCAGCCGTTTTTCTGTTTAAAGACAAAAGCAACAAAGAAAAGCTGGGAAGCAAATGCGAAATGAGAGGCGCAGGCAACAGCGGCAGCAGCAGCAGCAGCAGCAGCAGCATATTAGGAAATACCAACTCACTCACCCCCCACCGGCGCCTTCTTTCTACGGGGGCCCCTTGTTCAGGGGGCCCCTTAATGGGGGCCCCCTCACTGGGGGCCCCCTTAATTGGGGGCCCCTGATTGGAAGCCCCCTGAATGAGGGCCCCCTGAATGGGGGCCCCCTGAATGGGGGCTCCCATTAAGGGGGCCCCCAGGTTAAGGGCCCCATTGGGGGGCCCCCCACTAGGGTCTTCTGCAGCGCTTGCAGCTTCTTCAGGGCCCACCTCTAGGGGGGCCCCCCTGGGGGGCCCCTCACAAGAGGCCCTGGGGCCCCCTTTGTGGGGCCCCACATCCTTAGGGGCTCCCAAATTCAAAAGTCCTCTTTTTGGGTACTCTTTAGTCATGGGGGGCCCCTCAGAAAGGGCCCCATCCTTCGGGGGCCCCCCATTTAGGGGGGCCCCCTCGTCAGGGGCCCCCAGAGCTTGCGGCTTCTCCTTTGCTGCTGCTGCTGCTGCTGCTGTTGCAGTTTGCTGCCCTGCTGCAGTCGGTTGCAGCACAAGGAGACACAAAGCCACAGAAGATAAATGGAAACGGAGTGGCCACACAAAAAGAACAGCAGCACCAGAAGCAGCTGCTGCTGCTGCAGCAGCACTGGAAGCAGCAGCAGCAGCAAAGGCATAGCAGCAAAAGCGACACCACAACAGCAACCGCAGAACACCAGCAACAGCAGGCCAGCAGCAGCTGCAGCGACAGCAGCAGCAACAACAGGACCACAGCAGCAACAGCAGCAATAAGGCACGAGGAGCAGAACAGCAGCAGAAGAGCTGCAGCTGCTGCAAAACAGTCGCAGCCGCAGAAGAGGAGCACAAGAGCAGCAACACAGCAGCAGCAGCAGCAGCAGGGCCCCACCGCGTTTGCTGCTGGGGAGGGTTCGGCGCTGCTTGGCTGGGGTTTTGAGCAGCAGCTCTTCTGCTGTGAGGGCCCCGCTGCAGTGGTAGCCCCAGCAAACGAAGGGTTTAGGGTTTCGTTCTTGCTGCTTCCTCTCCTGCGTCCCCAAACCCCAAACCCAAACCCCAAACCCCAAACCCTAAACCCTAAACCCCAGCCCCCAAGCGCTAAGCCCTAAACCCTCGCCCCCTCTCAGCGCGCCCGGACCCGCACGCGCGCCACCCCCTCCCCGCCTCCCCCGCGGCCCCGGGGCGCGCGCCCGGGGCCTAGGGTTTAGGGTTTAGGGTTTAGGGTTTACGCGGAGGAGGCTTTTCAGCGTGGCTTTGAGCGGCGCGCTGTGGGGCCCGCACAGCAAAGCCTCCACGCAGCAAGGACACAGCCGCGCGAAGCAGCTGCCTGCGCAGTTGCTGCTCTCGGCCTTCGTCAAAAAGGACAAGTTGAGGCCCCAGTGCAGCTGCGCAGAGCGCTGCACCACCACGTCCCCCATGCACTGCGCTGCTGCCAGCAGCTGCAGCAGCAGCAGCAGCAGCAGCAGCAGCAG
>NW_013542813.1:0-365 GCF_000499545.2 Eimeria tenella
ACAATTCTGATTCGTAGGGCCAAAGGCAGCTTCCTACACTTCTAGGGTTTAGGGTTTAGGGTTTGCGCTGGTCACCCTCACACAGATTCGTAGGGCCAAAGACAGCTTCCTAATTTCTAGGGTTTAGGGTTTAGGGTTTACGCCAGCCACCCTCACACAGTAGCACAGAAGAGGGTTTAGGGTTAGCATTTACGGCTTACGGTTTAGCATTTAGGGTTTAGGGTTTAGGGTTTTCGAGACAAATTGAAATCAAATGAACTAAACTTCACCAAACTTCAAAACAAAGTCGAAAATGAAAACCCAAAAGAGCCTCAAATCATTTACCCAGTTGGGGGCCCCCTGTGGGCCCCCAAGACCCCCAGGGG
>NW_013542813.1:389-1676 GCF_000499545.2 Eimeria tenella
GTTGGCTGGCTGCAGCGGCGCCGGTGCCGTCTCGCCGGGGCCCAGGGCGGCAGGGGCTTTCGCTGGCCCGCGCATGCCTCCGGGGCCGCCTGCCCGGCGCCTAGGGCTAGGGTTTAGGGTTTAGGGTTTAGGGTTTACCGGACGATGGCGAGGGCCGCTCTTCTGAAAAGCTTTTCTATGCACTTCGATAAAGATCTAACCCCCGCCTCTCTCGCGTAGTCCCGGACAATAACATTGAGGGCTGAGGGCTCAATGGAAACCCTCGAGTCGTTCAAGCCTGCACCAAACCCTAAACCCTAAACCCTAAACCCTAAACCCTAAACCCTTGGCCCTAGACCCTAAGGGCTTCCACGCTGCAGCCGCTGAGTCCTCTGGCCAGCGGTTAGAATTCAGAGTTTAGGGTTTAGGGTTTAGCGGAGCCGGGACGCGCCACTCCCGTGCATCCTTAGTCGGAGTTGGGTTTAGGGTTTAGGGTTTAGGGTTTAGGGTTTGCCTGTAGCCTCTGCCGTCTTGGGAATCAAATACTGCTTTGCAATTGAGACTTTTTCTTCGTGGATATATCCAGCAATCCGAATTAGCTCCATGCGGTCCAGCAGCGGCCCTGCCAACAAACCCTAAACCCTAAACCCTAAACCCTGAGTGGAAAACCCTAAACTCCAGCAGAACAGCAGCAGCTCTCTCGGTCGTGCATCGGCAGTTCTCTGCGGCGCGCCCCGCAGGCCCCAGAGCGCGCCCCAAACCCTAAAGGGTTTAGGGCTTAGGGTTTAGGGTTTAGGGTTTGGACCTGGAATGGCGTCTTGGGCGTTGGCAGTGCAAACAAACAAAACCCTCGACAAGTCCACAGGGGCGTCGACATAATGGTCTCGAAATAAATTGTTTTGCGAAGGGTCTAAAACTTCGAGAAGTGCAGAGGCGGGGTCTCCTCGAAAGTCCCTCCCCTGAGGAAACCCTAAACCCTAAACCCTAGACCCTAAACCCTAAACTCTGCGCCCCGCCCCAGTTCCCAAGCCCCCAAACCCAAGAGTAGACCCAAACCCTAAACCCTAAACCACACGCAGGCGGCGACGCCCGCCTGCAACGCACTGCCCCCATAAGCAGGGGGTAGGGTTTAGGGTTTAGGGTTTAGGGTTTACGAGTTTGTCAATCTCGTCCAAAACTATCAAAGGATTCATTGTTCCCGACAACTTCAAAGCGTTTATTATTTTTCCCGGAAGGGCCCCGATGTAAGTTCGGCGGTGGCCCCGCAGCTCGGCCACGTCAAACAAACCCCCTGCGCCAAAACCCTAA
>NW_013542814.1:0-613 GCF_000499545.2 Eimeria tenella
TGCTCGTCTCTTGCTGCTGCTGCTGCTGCTGCTGCTGCTGCTGCTGCTGCTGGTGCTGCTGCTCTTGTCATTCTTGATGCTGCTGCTGTTGTTGCTGCTCTGCAAAGAAGCAGCAAGGAGAGATGCGGCCACTGCTCCCAGCAGCAGCAGCAGCAGCAGCGCAGCAGAGAACCGCAGCAGCAGCAGCAGCAGCGCAGCAGCAACCCACAGCAACGGTCTAACTAGAAGCCATTCGAGGCATAGGGCCACCAGGCGCACCCTGCAAACACAAACCCTAAACCCTAAACCCTAAACCCTAAACCCTAAACCCTAGCCAGTAGACCTCAAGGCCTAGACCCTAAACCCTAAACCCTAAACCCTAGCTCTAAACTGGAAACCCTAAGTCATGCGGAAGAAAAACACTCCATACTTCTGCTTTAAGGCACCTCTTGCTCTAGGGTTTAGTGTTTAGGGTTTAGGGTTTAGGGTTTACACGAAGCACAGAAGGCCCCAGAAAAGATTAAAGAGACACAATAAGGGCGCTTGCTTTGGAGTCCTCGACCGCCAGCTCCTTGGGTGCGTTTTGCTGCTGCTGCTGCTGCTGCTGCTGCTGCTGCTGCTGGTGTTGGGGGGC
>NW_013542814.1:1735-2220 GCF_000499545.2 Eimeria tenella
GTACAGGCGGCGCGTTGAAGGGGAAGTGCTCAGAGAGCTGCAGGAGAAAGTCGTGGGTGTTTGCTGCTGCGGCAAGCAGGACAATTGTGCTGCTGCTGCTGCTGCTGCTGTTGCTTCTGTTGCTGCTGCTGCTGCTGCTGCTCTGGCGTTGGAAACTGGTTCTGCTGGGGATGGCATCCTACGCAGTTGTGGTGTTCCTTCTGCTGCTGCTGCTGCTGCTGCAGCAGCAGCAGCAGAATAACAGTTCTCAACAGCTGCAGTGTTCAGAGGTATTCCGCAGCTGTATTGAAAGGCCTCCTCAACACCTGCTGCTGCTGCTGCTGTAGGTGCTGCTGCTGCTGCTGCTGCTGCTGTTGCTGCTGTTGCTGCCTCAGCTGGCTTTGCAGCAAAGGTGCAGCTCAGCCGTGTTCGCCTACACAGCTGCACAGACTGAGGTGTAGCAGCAGCAGCAGCAGCAGCAGTAGCAGCAGCAGCAGCAGCAGCAG
>NW_013542814.1:2259-2860 GCF_000499545.2 Eimeria tenella
TGTGGCACGTAGGAGACGTACATCCCGCCGCCTGGCTCTTGCCGCCTCAGAATGCGTGCGCTGGGGCTGCTTTGCTGCTGCTGCTGCTGCTGCTGCAGCTCTTGCTTCGGCTGCAGAAGCAGGTCCTGCTGCTGCTGCAGCAGCTGCTGCTGCTGTAGGGGCTGCTGCTGGTGTATGTGCAGGGCAGCAGCTGAGAGGCTCCGCTGCCGATACATCGCAGCTGAGCCAAATTCAGTGAAGTGCTGCTGCGCCCAGTGCTGCTGCTGCTGCTGCTGCTGCTGCTGCTCTAGTTGCGCAGTGGGGCCTAAGACCTCCGCGAAGGTACCTAGGCGGAGCTGCTGCTGCTGCTGCTGCTGCAGCAACCTAAGCTGGTCCAGCCCGTAGGGCTGCAAGTAGTGCTGCTGCTCCTCGCGTTGCTGCTGCTGCTGCTGCTGCTGCCTCAGCAGTTCCAGCTCTTGAAGGCGGCGGCTCCTCCGAAGCCCCTGCGGCGTTTCTGCCCCCGCGTGTTCCATTTGCTGCTGCGTGGCGTGTTGCTGCTGTTGCTGCTGTTGCTGCTGTTGCTGCTGCAGCTGCTGCAGCTGCAGCAGCTGCTGCTGCTTCT
>NW_013542814.1:2994-3424 GCF_000499545.2 Eimeria tenella
CTGCTGCTGTCGTTGCTGCTGCCGCTGCTGCTGCAGTCTCTGGGCTAAAGGCCATAGTCGTGACGCCACTATTTTACCTGCAGCAGCAGCAGCCGCTGCTGCTGCTGCTGCCGCCGCATTAACCAGGCAAGCAGCCCGTCAAGTATCACCGGCTCCTGCGGATCGTCCCCCTGCTGCTGCTGCTGCTGCTGATTTCGCTGCAGCTTCTGCTGCTTCACAGTGAATTAATAAACGAAAATTAAAAAGAAAGAAAGACTCGAAAGGTAAAAAGATGCCACTTAAAGAGCCGCGGCGCTCCGGGGGGCCCCGGGGGCCCCTAGTGCTGCTGGGGGGCCCCTCACGGTGAGCGGGACCTGAAGCCGAAGAGCAGCAAAAACAAAAGCCAGTGCTGCTGCTGTTGCTTCTTTTATAGCGGCTGGGGGTGTTGGTG
>NW_013542815.1:0-8680 GCF_000499545.2 Eimeria tenella
CCATGCACCAACCTCAATGTCTAAACGCACGCCAACTCCCCAAACCCTAAACCCTAAACCCTAAACCCCAAACCCTAAACCCTAAACCCTAAACCCTAAACCCTAGACCCTAAACCCTAAACCCTACCATTACTCTTCTCAGGGCGTTGGCAATGGACGCGTCGCAGTTGCTGAGGGTAAAGCGAACAACTTTATTAGAGAGTTCTGTGACTCTTATTGCTGCTTGCATTAGCTGCTGCTGCTGCTGCTGCTGCAGCTGCGGCTGCTGCTGCAGCCGCTGCAGCGCAGCAGCAGGGCCCCCGAGGGACCCCCCTATGGAGCTGCTGTAGTCGGCTAGATGACTCATTGCTGCTGCTGCAGCATATCTTGCTGCTGCTGCTGCTGCTGCTTCTGCTGCAGTTCAGGCTGCAGGTCGTGCTGCAGTCGCTGCTGTTGCTGTTGCTGCTGTTCCTGTTGCTGCTGCTGCAGCTGCCTTGGCTATTGCTGCAGCAAAAAGGGCTCCCGGAAGCCCTGCTGCCGCAGCAGCTGCTGCTGCTTCTTGCTGCTTGTCTTCAGAGGACCGGCAGCAGCAGCAGCAGGAGCAGCAGCAGCAGCAGCAGCTGTTGTGGAAGTAGCTGCAGCAGCCGCTGCTGCTACTAGGTCGGAGCTGAAAGGGTAGAGGGACTGGTCTGCTGCTGTTGTTAGGGTTTAGGGTTTAGGGTTTTGGGTTTTGGGTTTAGTCTGACGCAGACGAACCCCCCAGGCCCTTGCCTAGGGCCCTAGGGATTCGCTGGGGGCCCCGGTGGAGGCGGCTAGGGTTTAGGGTTTAGGGTTTAGGACTTCGGGGTCCCGAAACGAAGTTTAAATTCTAGGGTTTAAAGCCAAGGGCTTAGGGTTTAGAGTTTTGAGTTAGGGTTTTATAACCCCCACGCCGCCGCTGGCTTCCTTAGGAGGGCCGACGCATGCACAGCTCGATCTGCTGCTGCTGCTGCTGCTGCTGCTGCTTGAGTGGAGAAGCAGCAGCTGCTGCAGTTGCCATAAAAGTAAAAAGCAAATTTAGGAGTCTCAGGTGTATAAACAGCTCGTGCTGACCCCTTTTCATCTTCTGAGCCGACACAGGTGAGGTGGACAGACACCGCTGCAGCAGCAGCAGCAGCTGCTGCTGCTGCTTCAGCTGCTGCACAATGTGCTGCTGCTGCTGCTGCTCTCTATCGGTTGGAAGAAACTCCGCATTGCTGCTCGCAGCAGCAGCAACAGTGTACACAAGCTCCTGCTTCCACGACTCTCAGCAGCAGCAGCAGCAGCAGCAGCAACAGCTGCAGCAGGAGCAGCAACAGCAGCAGCACAAGCAACAGCAACAGCAGCAGCAACAACAGCAGCAGCAGCCTGATTCCTAGCGGCGCTGGGCAGTGCTGCCACCAGATGAAGAGCTGATTTACCCCCGTTGTCACTGCTGCTGCTGCTGCCTCTGCTGCTGCTGCTGCTGCCTCTGCTGCTGCTGCTGCTGCTGCTGCTGCTGCTGCTGCAGTTCCTCTCGCCCTCAAGATGGCGACGCCGAACGGCACAGCCGACGGGTGCGTGTGTCTCCTTGTGTCTCCCTTTTCACTTTTTGTCTTTTTCTTTTTTATTTTCTTTTTTTGTCCTTTTTGTCTCTTTTTGTCTCCTTTTTGTTCTCCTTAATTGTCTCCTTAATTGTCTCTCAACTATCTCCTCAATTGTCTCCTTTTTAATCCTTTTTTGACCTTTTTTGATCTTTTTTTGTCCTTTTTTTGATCTTTTTTTGATCTTTTTTGATTTCTTTTTTGTCTCCTTTTGTCTCCTTTCAGAGCTGCTGCAGACCCGAGTGAAATTGAGGCGACATATCCTTGCTGCGACATCGCCCTTTGGTGGTCAGTTTTGCTGCTGCTGCAGCTGCTGCTGCTGCTGCTGCTGCTGCAGTTGCTGGAGCTCCTGCTGCTGCAGCTGCAGCAGCAGCTGCTGCTGCTGTTGCTGCAGATTCTGTGATTTTGCCGCTTCTGTTGCTGTTTCTGCAGTCGCTGCTACTGTTTTGCTGCTGCTGCTGTTTTGGTGCTGCAGTTGCAGTTCGCTGCTGCTGCTGCTGCTGCTACTTTCTTAACTGCTGCTGTCAGCTTCTGCTGCATTTCTCTTTATGGCCTGCTGCTGCTGCTATTGCCTTGCTGCTGCTGCTGTCTTGCTGCTGCATCTATTCGTGCTCTGCTGCATCTATTCGTGCTCTCTTGCTTTTTCTTCTATTTCGCTGCTGCTGCTGCTATTGCTTTGCTGCTGCTGCTATTGCTTTGCTGCTGCTGCTATTGCTTTGCTGCTGCTGCTATTGCTTTGCTGCTGCTGCTACTGCTTTGCTGCCGCCACTGCTGCTGTTTTGCTGCTGCTGCAGCTGCCAGCTGTGCTGCAGCAGCAGAGTCGCCGCAGCCCTTGCTGCTGCAGCAGCCAAACCTACCCCCCTGTCCATTTGCTGCTGCTGCTGCTGCTGCTGCTGCTGCTGCTGCAGGCATGAGCTGCAGCTGCCCGAGAGAGACACCACCCCAGAGCGGCGCGCAGAGGCTAAGGAGAAGCTGCTGCAGCAAATCGAGAAGAATGGTAAACCCTAAACCCTAAACCCTAAACCCTGGCTGCTTGTGGTATGTTTCTGTGGAGGGTTTCAGCTAGGGTTGAGGGTTTAGGGTTTCTGTTTCGTTTGCAGCAATGGCCCCACTCTACCGCAAAGCAATTGAAGAATTCGGCTGGCCCCCCCAAGAGGAAAAAATAAAGGCGAGGGTTTAGGGTTTAGGGTTTAGGGTTTGTGGGTTCTCCCTTTGCAGCTCGCGCTGCAAACGTCTCCAAACCCTGAAACCCTCGCGCCTCCTCCCTTAAACCCTCGTCAGCAAACAAATCAATTATTTATTATTTATTTATTATTTATTATTTATTATTTATTATTTATTATTTATTTATTATTGTTTGTTTGTTTGTTTGCTGCAGGCAATGGAGGCGCAGCACGAGCAGCAGCTGCTGCTGCTGCAGCAGCAGCTGAAAGACGCGGAGGAAAACTACGGAGACACTGAAGTCCGCGAAGTGCTGCTGCAGAGGGCCCACTTGTTCTGCAGAATTGGAGACATAGTAGGAGACACTTTTTGTCTCTTTTTGGACTTCTTTTGCATCTTTTCGGACCTTTTTTGCATCTTTTCGGACCTTTTTTGTCTCTTTTTGCATCTTTTCGCATCTCCTTTTTGGCTTCCTTTTGTCCCCCTTTTTGTCTCCTTTTTTGCCTTACTCTTTGGCTTCTTTTGCGTCTTTTTTTGGATACTGTTGTCTTTTCTTTTGGGTCTTTTTGGACTTTTTTGGGTCTTTTTTGCCTCGTTTTTGGCGTTTTTGTTGTATCCTTTTGTGTCTCTTTTTTGTCTCATTGTTGCCTCTTTTTCTGGCCCTTTTAATCTCTTTTTGTTGTCTCCTTTTGTGTCTCTTTTTGTGTCTCTTTTGCCTGTTTTTGGCTCTTCGTGTTTCTCTTTTCTCCTTTTTTTGGCTTTTTTCGACTATTCTTTTGTTTCCTTTCTGGCGCTTTTGGTGGTTTCTTTTGTCTCCTTTTTGTCTATCTTTTTGTCTCTTCTTTTGTGTTCTTTTCGTCTCCTTTTGTGTCTCTTTCTCGCTCTTTTTGGCTTTTTTTGTCCTCTTTTGGCTCTTTTCTGTCTCTTTTCTCGTCCCTTTTTGTCTCCTTTTTTGTCTCCTCTTTGCCTGTCCTTTTGTCTCTTTTTTTGTTTCTTTTAATCTTTTTTGTCTCTTTTTTGTCTCTTTTCGGCTCTTTTTGTTCCTTTTTTTCTCTTTTTTTGGCTTTTTTTGTCCCTTCTTTCGTCTCCTTTTTGTCTCCTATTTGTCTCCTCTTGTGTCTCCTTTTTGTCTCTTCCTGTTCTTTTTTCTCTTTTTAATTTCTTTTTGCTTCTTTTTTTCTTCCTTTTTATTTCTTTTTGTTTCTTTTTTTGTTCCATTTTGTCTCCTTTTTGTCTCCTTTTTGAATCCTCTTTGTCTCCTTTTGTGTCTCCTCTTTGTCCCCTTTTTATTTTTTTTCTCGTTCTTTTCTCTCTTTAAAATTCTTTTTTGTCTCTTTTTATTTTCATTTTGTTTCTTTATCAAAATGAAAAGAGACACTTTGTTCTTGTTTTTCTTCAAATTTTAAGTATCTTCAGAAGTCTTTTTAATAAATTCCATTTTCTTTTGTATCCCTTTTGTCTCTTTGCTGCGCCTGCTGCTGCAGCAGCAGCAGCAGCAAAGTGTCTCCTGCTGCTGCCTGTGGGGCCCCACAGTGTCTGTTGCAGCAGCAACAGCAAAGTGTCTCCTGCTGCTGCCTGTGGGGCCCCACAGTGTCTGCTGCTGCTGCTGTAGCCTGTGGGCCCCCACAGTGTGTGCTGCTGCTGCTGCTGCGTCTGCCGCTGCTGCGTGTGGGGCCCCACAGTGTGTGCTGCTGCTGCTGCGTGTGGGGCCCCACAGTGTCTCCTTTTGTGTTTTTCGGTGGATTTACCATCGAAATGTTTGATTTTTTTTGCAGAATTGAAAAGGAAATAAAAAGATTTGTTTATTTGTTCTTTTATTTCTTCTTTTGCGCCTTTATTTGCCCACTTTTGGTCCTTTTGCTGCAGCCCCGCGCAGTGGAGGCCTACAGAGTGGCCTACGCAAAGACTGTGGGGATCGGATCCCGGCTGGACTTGATCTTGACTTTGCTGCGAACTGGAATTGTCTACAAAGACAGAGACCTCGTCAAGAAGCAACTCTTCCTCGCCAAACAGTTCGCTGCTCCTGTTGCTGCTGCTGCTGCTGCTGCTGCTGCTGCTGCTGCTGCTCCTGTTGCTGCTGTGGTTGCTGCTGCGGCGGCGGCGGCTGCTCTTCTGGCGGCAGCTGCCGCGGCTGAGCGCGCTTCTTCGCTGCTGCTGCTGCTGTCGGCAAATGTGGAGGTTTGCTGCTGCTGCTGCTGCATCAGCTGCTGCTGCTGCTGCTGCTGCTGCTGTCTCCTTTGAAGGCGACTGGCGCAGCATGGGGAAACCCCTGGCTGCTGCAAGTTGAAAGTAATCCAACTAATTACCATTATTCTTTTCATTTATTTATTTTATTATTTATTTATTTATTTATTATTTATTTATTTATTTATTATTTATTTATTTATTTTTATTTGCAGAGAAATGGAAAAGGGAGGGGACTGGGAGCGACGCAACAAATTGAAAGTCATCGAGGCCCTGGACTTCATTCTTTCCAGAAACTTCACTGAGGGTCTGCTTAACCCTAAACCCTAAACCCTAGTAAACACTAAACTCTAGTAAACCCTAAACCCTAGGAAACCCAAACCCTAATTCTAGGCCCTAGTTCGAAGCGGCGGTCCTGGAGCTGCGGCGTAAACCCTAGCCCCACACGCTGCTTGCAAGTCCTAGCCAGAAACCCTAATTCTAAACCCTAGCTCTAAACCCTAATCATAAACTCTAAACCCTAGCTCAAGTCCTGGACCCTAACCCTAAGCCCTTATCGAAAACCCTAATCAGCCTCTTTATTATTTAATACTTTTTCCTTTATTTATTTTTTTAAATAGTTTCTCTTACTACTATTATATCTCTTTTACGGTTTAGTAGGCACTAACTGCTGTCTTTCGTTCAGGGTTAAGGGTTTAGGGTTTAGGGTTTAGGGTTTAGGGTCTGAGTATAGGCTGTCCATATGATTATTACTATCGTTCGTTCATTTTCATTTATTTCCTTCTGTTTGTCCTTAACGCTTTGTTACTATTAGTTGCTTCTTGTTAATTGTTTATTCTAAGTATTGTTCATTTCTGGGATCGAGGGTTTAGGGTTTAGGGTTTGGGGTTTTGTGCTGCAGCGTCGAAACTGCTGCTGGAAGTGCTGGCGACTTTCCCTTCTTGCGGAATTATTTCTTTTGAAACTTTTGTTTTTTATGCTGCTTTACTTGCGCTGCTTTGCTGCGACAGACAAACCCTAAAAGAGCAGGTCTGCTGCTGCTGCTGCTGCTGCTGCTGCTGCTGCTGCTGTCGCTGCTGATGGCGGCGACGGGGCTCCGTTGCTGCTGTGCCTGCTGCAGATCATCTGCTGCTGCTGCTGCTGCTGCTGATGGCGGCGACGAGGCTTCGCTGCTGCTGCGGCTGCTGCAGGTCATCTGCTGCTGCTGCTGTTGCTGCTGATGGCAGTGACGAGGCTTTGCTGCTGCTGCGGTGACGCGGCTTCGCTGCTGCTGTTGCTGCTGCCACTGCTGCTGCTGGCGGCGATGGAGCTCTGCTGCTGCTGCGGTGGTGCAGCCGTGCTGCTGCTGCTGCTGCTGCTGCTGCAGGTGGTGTTCTCTCCAACGATTGCTGAGGGCGCTGACAATGACATGAAAGGTCTTCTTGATTCTTTCTACAACGCCAAGTACCGCGAGTTCATGCAGTACCTAGGTAGGGTTTAGGGTTTAGGGTTTAGGGTTTAGGCTTTCAGGCTTAGGACCTAGGATACAGCTTTCAGCGTCTAGATTTTGGGGTTTTTAGGCCTTATGCACTAGGGTTCGGCGCATAGGGTTTAGGGTTTAGGGTTTAGGGTTTAGGGTTTGGCGCGCAGTGCCCGTCGCGAAGCGCGTCAAACGCGACTTGTACCTCTCTCCTCACTATTTGTTTTTTATTCGATCTATTCGACTAAAGGCTTATCAGCAGTTTGAGGAGGCGTAGAAGCGCGGGACTTGGGCGAGGGTTTAGGGTTTAGGGTTTAGGGTTTAGGGTTTAGGGTTTGGCGCGCAGTGCCCGTCGCGAAGCGCGTCAAACGCGACTTGTACCTCTCTCCTCACTATTTGTTTTTTATTCGATCTATTCGACTAAAGGCTTATCAGCAGTTTGAGGAGGCGTAGAAGCGCGGGACTTGGGCGAGGGTTTAGGGTTTAGGGTTTAGGGTTTAGGGTTTAGGGTTTGGCGCGCAGTGCCCGTCGCGAAGCGCGTCAAACGCGACTTGTACCTCTCTCCTCACTATTTGTTTTTTATTCGATCTATTCGACTAAAGGCTTATCAGCAGTTTGAGGAGGCGTAGAAGCGCGGGACTTGGGCGAGGGTTTAGGGTTTAGGGTTTAGGGTTTAGGGTTTAGGGTTTGGCGCGCAGTGCCCGTCGCGAAGCGCGTCAAACGCGACTTGTACCTCTCTCCTCACTATTTGTTTTTTATTCGATCTATTCGACTAAAGGCTTATCAGCAGTTTCTCGAGCCTTACAAAACAGTGACTCTGGAGAGTTTGGCCCAGGCCTTTGGGGTGTCTGTCCCCTTTATCGAACGGTGGGGTTGTTGTACTGCCTCTTTTTCGCAGTTTCGCCTTTTTCGCGTTTCCTTTTTCGCTCTTTTCAACGCAATTAGTTTTAGACGGATTGGGGCTTTCAATCTTCTTCTTTTTCTCTTTTTTCTCTTCTTTTTCTCCTTTTTGGGTCTCTTTTTGGTCTTTTTCGCCTTTTTTTCTCGCGATTTTTGAGTTGAAGTCGCTTTCTCGCGGATTTGACGCCTTTTTGTGTGCTTTTCGTCCCTTTCTTTCGTATTTGGGGTTTTACTTCTCTCTGCAATTATATCTTTCCGAATTTCTTGTCGAAATGGCGTTTATTGCCCTTTATTTCCTCTTTTTTCGCTTTTTTTTGCATTTTTTCAGAGAGATTTCCGGCTTCGTGGCCTCGGGCCGCCTCGGCTGCCGTATAGACAGCGTGAACGGGGTCGTCGAGGCCCACCGCCCGGACGCCCGGAGTTTCCTTTATCTGCAGACAATAAAGCAGGTGATTTTCTTTTTTGTCTGTTTTTGCGTCTTTTTAACTTCTTTAAAGTCCCAATAGGTCTCCCAAATTATTTAAAAAGGTTTAAAATGGTTTAAAAGAGTTTAAAAGCTTCTTTTTGGCTTTTTCCAAGCTTTTTTTGACCCCAAAAGAGTGTGGAAAGGCCTTTTTCTGTCTGCAAAAATAAATTTCGAATTTCTTCTTTTTGCATTTTTAATCTCCAAATAAGTCTTTTCTGTCTCCGGGCTTTTGCAAACAAATCCGAAAAAGATCTCTTGAGTTTAAAAGTCTTTTTTAAAAATTTGAAGTACTTTTTTGCGAAAAATAGATAAATATGTCTTAGATGCATGCAGCATCTGGGGCCTTTCTTTGCTGCTTATTTTTTTATTTCGATTTGTTTGTTCATTTCAATATAAATGAATAATTTTTTTTGTTTTAAAAAAACAGTTTTAAAATTCTCTTTTTAATGTGCCCTCAGGGAGATGTCCTTCTAAACAGAATTCAAAAACTCGCCAGAGTCCTCTCCGTATAAAATGCCCCACAGGGGCCCCCAGAGGGGCCCCCAAGGGGCCCCTCAAGGGGCCCCCAAAGGGCCCCCCATGGGGACCCTCATGGGGGCCCCCAAGGGGGCCCCTAAAGGGCCCCTTAGGCTGTTCTCAAGGGACCCGTAAAGGGGCACTTAAACCCTTATTAAGGGACTCCGAAAAGGGCTTCCGGGGCCCTTCTAGGGGCGCCAAAAGGGGCCCCCGGGCCCTGCTTGGGGCCCCCATGAGGGGCCCATAGGCCCTTCTAGGGGCCCCAAAAGGGGCCCCTACGCCCTTCTTGGGGCCCCAAAAGGGGCCTCCACTTCCTTACAGGGGACCCTAAAGGGGCCCATATGACCTTAAGGGGCCCCTAGAGGCCATCAGGCTCTTAAAGGGCCTCAAAACTCATTTGGGGGCCCCTAGGGG
>NW_013542815.1:8780-11703 GCF_000499545.2 Eimeria tenella
GCCCCTAGGGGGCCCCCAAAACTCCCAGCCAAGCCCTAATAGGGGCCCCCCGTGGGCTCTTAAACCCTTGAGGGGCCCCTGGAGGGTTTTCAAACCCTAAAGGACCCATAAAGGGTCTTTTAAACCCTTGAAGGGGCCCCTGCGGGGCCCCAAAATGCTGTGTGGACGGCCCTTATCCAAGGGCCTCTGCAGGGGCCCCCCAAAGCCCATGAGGGGACCCCTTGGATGCGCAGGGGGCCCCCGGGGGGCCCCTCAAGGCCCCTGAGGGGCCCCGAGAATGGGTAGTTGAGGAAACACTTTAGAGGCTTTCTGGGGTCCCTCTGAGGATATACGTGGGGGGCCCCAGAAGGGTTTTCTGCAGAAGCCCCAGGGGGGCCCCCAGGGGAACCCTTGAGGGGCCCCCAGGGGGTCCCCCAGAGGGCCCCCAAGGGGTGACCCGTACGGGGGCCCCTCAGGGGCCCTCAGGGGGGCCCCTGGGGCCCCTTAGGTGTGTGCATGCGTTGCAACTTGCTGGGAATTGAAAGACTAGATAAAAGAGTTAAAAGAAAGTTGGAATGAAAAATAAGTAAGAGAAAATGAATTTTTACACGGAGGGAGTGGGGGGCACGGGGTGTACGTACATCCCGTGGTTCTTTATAGGGAAGTCTATTTGAGTTGCAGGGTTTAGGGTTTAAGGGCTTTTATCGTGGGTTTGGGCGAGGGTTTAGGGTTTAGGGTTTAGGGTTTGGACCGTCTGGGGTGCCTACTCAGCTAGCTGGGGTGTACAGACACCACAACCCCCGCAAGCTGGTCCTTTTTGTTTATTTTATTTCATTTAAATATCCAAAAGCAATTTAATTTATTTTTAATCCCCGAAAACAACAAATAAAAGCAGACACAGTCCAGAAATAGGCTGGAGAGGCCCCCAGGGGACCCCGGGGGGCCTCTGGGGGCCAGGGGCCCCCAGGGGCCCCCAGCCATAGGCTCGGGGGGCCCCCCTGATGTCTCCTGCAGCAGAAATGGAAATAATAAATTAATTGAATGAGTTGAATTGCTTGGGAGTCTTATATCACTTGGGATCTTTGTGAAACAGGTTTAGGGTTTAGGGTTCAGTGTGTTAGTTTTGAGGGTTTAGGGTTTAGGGTTTAGGGTTTAGGGTTGAGGCCGTCTTGGCTGCTCCTGCACCCCAAAAGACCCTGCTGCTGCTGCTGCTGCTGCTGCATGCAGCTTTTCTCTTGGGTCCTTCTATGGGGCTTTCTCTGAGGGGCCTCAAGCCTCAATTTGGTGTTCTATTATCTCCCTTGCTGCTGCTGCTGCTGCTGCTGCAACTGCTGCTGCTGCCTGGAGGCGCTGCTGCAGTTGCAGCGAGCCTACGTGGCTGCGTGGGGGCCCCCCGTCCTCTGAAGCTTGAGGGGGGGCCCCCAAGCTCTCTAGAGGGGGGCCCCCCTTGGGGGGCCCCCTGCACCGGGGGCCCCTCCCTAGGGTTCATTTGGGGGGCCCCCACACCCTGCTGCAGGCTTAAAGGGGCCCCCCGGGGGTCCCCCGAGCTCCGCTGTGTCCCCATATCACAGTCACCGCTGGGGCCCCCAGGGGGCCCCCAAGGGGGGCCCCTCTGGGGGGGCCGGGGCCCCCCAGGGGGGCCCGCAGGAGGGCCCCCAGGGGGGCCCCCAGGGGGGCCCCTGGGGGCCCCCAGCTCCTTTTTGCAGCCTATGGATATTGATTGTCTCCTTAGACGCAAAGAAGAGGCAAAGGCCCTTCTGGAAAGCCGGGGGGCCCCCCAGGAGGCCAAGGAGGCCCTACAGGCCCTGCCGGGTCGGGCACTAGGGTTTAGGGTTTAGGGTTTAAGGTTTAGGGTTTAGGGTTTAGCGGCGGAGGTTTACGGCTTAGGGCCTAGGGTCTAGTGTTTAGGGTCTAGTGGCCCGTTATTAAAGATTTCTTAGACTAATTAAGGGCTTGGGACTTGGGGTCTGCGGCAGCTGCTCAGGGTTTAGGGTTTAGAGTTTAGGGTTTAGGGTTTAGGGTTTAGGGTTTGGGGTTTGCAGGTTTGGTGGCGCGTCTGCGCCAAGTATCTAGGGAGCTCAATATGCTGATGCGGAAAAGGAAAGAAGCAGCAAGGACCCAGCAGCAGCAGCAGCAGCAGCAGCAAGAACAGCAGCAACAGCAAGAGCAGCAGCAGCAGCAAGAACAGCAGCAGCAGCAGCAGCAGCTGGTCTCCTCTGCAGCAGCAAGGAAGGCAGAGGTGGGGCCCCTTGTTCTGCTTGATGTTTCTTTTTGCTGAATTAAAACCCTCTAAATTAATTTAATTTATTTATTTATTTACTATTGTTTTAATTTATTAAGTAATTAATTTAATTAACTCATTATTTAATTTAATTTAATTAGTTAATTAGTTGAGCAGAAGGGAGACAGGGCGCAGAGGTGTCTCCTGCAGGCAGCAAATCTTCACTCCCTCAGTCGGCGAGCAGCAGCAGAACGGCAGCAGCTGCAGCAGCAGCTGCAGCAGCTGCTGCTGCTGCTGCCCAACGGCTTAGACCCTAGGGTGCGCCTTTAGCTGCTGCTGCTGCTGCTCCTGCTGCTGCTGCTGCTCTTGCTGCTGCCCTCTTGCTTCTGCACCTCTAGTTGCTGCTGCTGCTGTTCCCGCGGCGGCTGCTGCACCAGTTTTTGCTGCAGCAGCAGCAGCAGCTGCTGCTTCTGCTGCAGCTGCTGGGATGTATCTACAGGTCGAGCCAGGAGACACTGCAGCAGCAAACAAAGAAATCAGAAAATGGTCTCCTTTCGGGTGTACAGACAGCACGTCTCCAAAGGGACACTTGGAGGTCTTGGCTTCTTTGAGCTCCCTGGGGGCCCCTGGGGCCCCTGGGGGTGCAGCAGCAGCAGCAGCAGCAGCAGCAGCAGCAGCAGTGGGGGGCCGGCGCTGCTGCGTGCTGCAGGGAGCAGCAGCACA
>NW_013542816.1:986-1119 GCF_000499545.2 Eimeria tenella
AAGTAATAATAAAAGAATAATAAGAAATGCAAAAAGAAATAATCAATTATAATAAATAAATAAGTCGCCAGAGGTACCTGCCAAATGAGCTCGGGAGGCCTGTCCGTCCACAGCTAGCTGTGGCTAACTGAAG
>NW_013542817.1:0-585 GCF_000499545.2 Eimeria tenella
CTGCTTTCTTCGTCAGTAAACAAGTTGCTGCCCTCCCCTGCTGCTGCTGCTGCGGCTGCTTCTGCCTGCAGCTCCAGCAGCCACCGCTGAAAGTCTATGAGGCCCCCCGCCAAAGCTGCGCTGCGGAAAGAGAAACCTTGTTTGTGTCTCTTTTGTTTTTGCTGCTCATCTCGTTTGTGTCGCTGCTGCTCTGCTTCCAAGTCCTGAGGCAGCAGCAGCAGCAGCAGCAGCAAAGCGGACACAGCAGCAGCACAAGCAAACAGACGCCCCGACGCATCTCGCTTGCTGCTGCAGCAAACAAGGGCAGCAGCCACGGACGCGCAGCAGCAGAAGCAGCATCAGAAGCAGGAGTGTCAGCAGCAGCATTAGTGGCAGCAGCAAGATCGGCGACAGTCGAAGCAGCAGCCACGCCTCTAGCAGCAGCAGCAAAAGCAGCCGTAGCTCCAGCGGCTGCACCTTCGTGGTACCACAGCGACAGCAGCAGCAGCAACGGCAACAGCAGCAGCGAGAACAGCACATTGCTGCGGCAGCAGCAGCAACAATAGCTGCACGGCCAGCAAAGCACGGGCAGCAGCATCTGCTGCC
>NW_013542817.1:606-771 GCF_000499545.2 Eimeria tenella
GATTCCTTTGCTGCAGCACCTGCCACAATAACAGCAGCAAGGACCGCAGCAGCTGTTGCTGCTGCCCTCGCTGCTGCAACAGCAGCAACAGTGACAACAGCTAGGGAAACAGCAGCAGCAGCAGCAGCTGGTACTGCAGCAGCAGCAGCAGCTGCTGGTGCTGCT
>NW_013542817.1:815-2159 GCF_000499545.2 Eimeria tenella
GGATGTCGCACCTGCAGGTCCTTGCTAATGAGCAGCTCCAGCTTCTCCACCGTGGCCGTAAGAAACTCTAGGGGACGGCCGCTGACTAGACGCCACCCACTGCTGCTGCTGCTGCTGCTGCTGCTGCTGCTGCTGCTGTTTGCTTTCTGCTGCTGGCAATTTAGGGCCTCCATGAGCGCTTTGAACTCGGAGCTGTCCAGCACAGGCAGGGGGGCCTCTGCAGGTTCTTCTACGGGGACTTCATCTGCTGCTGCTGCTGCTGCTGCGTCTGCTGCTGCTGCTGCAGCAGAGTTGAAGCCACGCATCTCCTCCAGCTGCCGCTGCAGACGGCAGGCGTCCCGCATTGCAGCAGCAACGGAAAGCAGAATCTTTTCTGCGTTGAAGGTAACATGCATGTCTTCATCAGCAGCAGCAGCAGCTGCTGCTGCAGCACAGTAGGCCCTCCAATCTTTCTTGCGAAAAGCCAACACTGCTGCTGCCAGAGCAGCGGGAGAGCCGCGCGAGTCCTGCAGCAGCACCAGCAGCAGCAGTAATATGCACAGGGGATGGCTGCAGCAGCAAGCAGCAGCAGGCAGCATCTGTCTGCACGTCTGCAGCACCACACTATCTAATGGCCTTCTTTTGTATTTTGTTGCTGCTTCTGTGTCTCTGCGTATCTCCCGCTGCTGCTGCTGCTGCTCTGTGTCTTGTCTCTGATTTCTGCAGCTCTCTAGAGCCCTGGTGCTGCCGCAGCCTCACCAGCGGCCTGCCGCTGCTTGCTGCTGCGCTGCTGCTGCTGCTGCTGCTGCTGCCGTGGTCGCTCGCTGTCTCCTTCTCTTCTTCTGTCTCTTCTTCCTCCCGAGCCCGCAGCTGCTGCAGCCGCTTCCGCACGGCTTTTGGCTGCCTGCCCATTAGTTCTAAACAAACAAACAAACAAGTACTTGCTGTTGCTGCTGCTGCTGCTGCTGTCCCCATTTCGCTGCTGTTGCTGCGGCTCGTGGGGCTGTGTAAGGGCTCCCGCTGGATCTGCCCCTGCTGCTGCTGCTGCAGCTGCTTGTTCTGCTACGCCGGTGTACTATAGCTCTATTTGCTGCTGCTGCTGCTGTTGCTGCTGCTGCTGTTGCTGCTGCTGCTGCTGACCTGCAATATAGGTGTAGTAGTCTCTGACGCCTCTGAATTGCTCGAAGAACTGCAGCAGCATGCAGTCTTCCTCGTGGGTCCATGTGCCTTTTGCTGCTGCGTCTCTGAACCTTCCGTTTGCTGCTGCTGCTTCGTCGGCTGCAGCCCTGAGGGCCTCCTCAGGCTGCAGCTCCTGCTGCAGCTGCTGCTGCTGCTGCAGCTGCTGCTGCACCTTCGCGTCCGTGC
>NW_013542817.1:2259-2610 GCF_000499545.2 Eimeria tenella
CAAAACGTTGGAAGCAGAAAAGTAACGAACATGAAATGCAAGAATCCACGAAATCAGATTCAGCAGCACCTGTACATACACCCCAACACGCCCAGCAGCAAACCCTCAAACACTAACCCGCACTCTCGCAGGGGGGCCCCTGGGGGCCCCCCGCAAGAAGCAGCAAGCAGCAGCAAGAAGCAGCAAGCAGCAGCAAGCAGCAGCAAGCAGCAGCAAGCACGAGCAATCTTCAGCAAGCACCAGCCAGCACCAGCAAGCATCAGCAAGCAGCAGCAAGCAGGAGCAAGCGTCAGCAAGCTTGCTGCTGCCGCCGCCCCGCCGCCGCCGCCGCCGCTGCTGCTGCTGCTGCTG
>NW_013542817.1:2710-3771 GCF_000499545.2 Eimeria tenella
CGCCTGTAGTTGCTGCAGAGAGACCGCAGCGCGGGCTGCGAAGCCGCACACCAGAAGTCCTGCTGCGTGATGGCTGCGTCCTCCTCTGCTGCTGCTGCTGCTGCTTCTGCTGCTGCTGCTGCTGCTGGGGGGGCCCCGTCTGCTGCGTCCGCTCCTGCTGCCACAGGCAATGCCCTGCAGCAAACCTGCAGCGGGGGGCCCCTCTGTTTGCTGAAAAGCAGCTCTAAAGGCAGCAGCCGATTTGTGTCCCACAAAGAAAAAAATTTTTTCACAACAGCAGTAGCAAAAGAGCCCAGGAACGCCAGGCGGGGGCTCAGCAGCACCTGCGCAGCAGCAGCAGCAGCAGCAGCAGCAGCAAAGGGAGACGAAAGGCCTCAAAAATGAATTCAAAATGATGAATTAAACAAAAGACACAAAGAATTGAGAAGCAGCAGCAAATGAAATTCAAGGAAACAAAAGAGCAGCAGGGGAAGCAGCAAAAAGGAAAAGAAAGGAAGCAAAAAGGAGAAAAGGAGATAAATGCTGCAGCAAAAAAAAATAAAATTAGACAAATGCTGCAGCAAAAAAATTAAAATAGGAGACAAATGCAGCAGCAAAAAGGAAACAAAATGAGACAAATTATGCAGCAAAAAGACAAATGCAGCAGACAAAAAAAAGGAAACAAAAAAAGAAAAAGAGAAAACAAAAAAAACATAAAAAAGAGATAAAAAAAAAATAAAAAGAAACAAAAAAGAATTAAAAGGAAACAAAAAGAAGCAAAATGAGAAAAACAAAAAAGAACAAAAAAGAGACAAAAGAGGCGATGGATCGGGGGCAGGCAGCACAGCCACGGAAGCATAGAGAAACGGAACAAGCAGCAGCAGCAGCAGCAGCAGCAGCAGCAGCAGAAGAAGAAGCAGCAAAAGTGGCATGCATGGCTGCAGCGTCAATCTGCAGCAGCACCAACAGCAGTAAGCGCAACAGCTGCACGGAGACGTAAAGTGCTGCTGTTTTGGACTGCAGCAGCGGCAGTAGCAGCAGCAGCAGCAGAAGCAGCAACAACAGCAACAGCAGCAGCAGCA
>NW_013542817.1:3819-4166 GCF_000499545.2 Eimeria tenella
AGCACGAAAGGAGACACGCTCTGCTGCTTCGCAGGACCGCAGAGCCAGCCGCAGCAAACGAAACACGCACGGCTGCTGCGTTGGTCTGCAACAGCAGCAGGAGTACCAGCAGCAGCAGCAGCAGCAGCAGCAGCAGCAGCAGCAGCCACCTGGGGGTCGTTGAGCAGCTGCTGAAAGATCAGGAAGCAGTGCAGGTCGAAGAAGACACAAACATTTTCTCGAGGCCTTCCTCTGTACTGCAGCAGCTCCTGCAGCAGCGCCACCACCCCCGCGTTCACCGACACAGGGTTCGAGCGGTACCTGCTCAGCTGCAACAGCAGCAGCAGCAGCAGCAGCAGCAGCAGCAG
>NW_013542818.1:0-212 GCF_000499545.2 Eimeria tenella
CGCCACCTGCTGCTGCTGCTGGAGGCGCTGCTGCTGCTGCTGGCTTCTTGAAAATACCCTGTTTTAACTTCGCTTGGGCCTCCAGGGGGGCCCCCAAGTCCTCTTCTTCTTTAGGGGGGGGCAGCGGGGCTGGAGCCTTCCAGGGGCCCCCGGGGGCCCCCCCCTTCTTCTTGGGAATACCCCCTTTGGGGCCCTTGGGGGGCAGCGCATGC
>NW_013542818.1:312-459 GCF_000499545.2 Eimeria tenella
GGCCCCTCAGGGCCTCGGAATTTAGGCGATGAATGGGGAGAGGGCCCCGGCGAATGAAAGGAAGAAGGGTCACTTAGTTCTGCTGCACTTGATGAAACAGATGATGAACTATCGTCATCTGCTGCTGCTGCGGCTGGTGCTGGTGGT
>NW_013542818.1:494-1269 GCF_000499545.2 Eimeria tenella
CTGCTGCTGCTGCTGCTGCTGGGGTTGAGGACTCGGAGAGCTCATTCTCTGAAATGGGCTCGATGCGAAGGGTGCTGCGCCGCCGGCCCCATTCAGCTTTCTTGACGCTGCTGCTGCTTACCGCTGCTGCTGCTGCTGCTGCTGCTGCTGCTTCTGCTGCTGCTGCGTCTGCTGGTTCAGCAGCAAGCTCTGCCTCGAGACCTAGTTCGCTACAGACGTCGTAATCTGACGTTTCACGTGCTGCACTTGTCGCTGCAGGTGCTTTCTTTGCTGCTGCTCGTGCTGCTGGCTCAGCAGCAGCAGCAGCACGTGCAGCAGGTGCTGCTGCAGCAGCAGCAAAACGAATGCCAGGAACAGGAGTTGGATGGTTAAGGGGCAAATGGACCAGCGAGCGCTGGCGAGAGAGTGCGCCAGTAATAGCTACAGCAGGAACCCTGCTGCTGCTGCTGCTGCTGCTGCTACTGCTGCTGCTGCTCTTCTTGGTGCTCCTGCTTTTCACTCTGCTGCTGCTGAATTTGCTGCTTTTGCTGGTGAGTGTGAACTCAGCAGAGCGCGGGGCCTCATCGGCACTTGGGCCGCTGCTGATAGTGAAGCTGCTTTCAATGCTGCTGCTGCTGCTACTGCTGCTGCTGCTGCGCAAGCGGGATCTGCTGCTGCTGCTGCGTTTCGCACTGCTGCCTCTGCTGCTGCTGCTCCTGCTGCTGCTCTTTCTTTTCCAGCCTCGCCGCGTCGGCGGCTGCAGCATCTGTCGGCCCCTCTGCTGCTGCTGCTGTCC
>NW_013542818.1:1478-1604 GCF_000499545.2 Eimeria tenella
TGCGCTACAAGCCGCCGAGCGGAGCGGCTGTCTGGGGGCCTCAAGGCGTGCTGCTGCATCTGCTGCTGCATTTGCTGCTGCTGCTGCTGCTGCCGCTGCTGCTGCTGCTCCGCCTTCTCGCTGCTT
>NW_013542819.1:0-617 GCF_000499545.2 Eimeria tenella
TTGTAGATCTTTTCTGCTTCTGCAACACTTTGTGCTGCTTGCTGCCGCTGGCTAGCCATGCTGCTGCGCAAGCTAGCCCAGCTAGCTATTTGCTGCAGCAGCAAAGCAGAGTCTCCCTGCAGCTCGCTGCGCCGCTTGCTCTGCACGCAGCAGCGAGGGTTCAGGGTTTAGGGTTTAGGGTTTAGGGTTTGGGGCTTGGGGTTCAGGGTTCGAGGTTCAGGGTTTCGGGTTTGGGGTTTGGTGTTTAGGGTTTCGGGTTTGGGGCTTAGGGTTTGGGGTTTAGGGTTTAGAGTTTGGGGTTTAGGGTTTAGGGTTTAGGGTTTAGGGCTTAGGGTTTAGGGTTTAGTGTTTAGGGTTTGGGGGACCAAGGCCATGAGCTCTTCTTTTTTCTCTTTGACAGAAGCCTCCTGATGACAGCAAAAGGAAACAAATGTGCATCTGGCAATTCGCTTTGGAAGAACAAGGGCCTAGGGTTTAGGGTTTAGGGTTTAGGGTTTAGGGTTTAGGGTTTAGCTTGAACTCACGTCGCCTTTAATGTAGCCAAAAAGAGCCTCGTTCTCCTCTTTTAGCCTTCCCGCCTGAAGCACAGCTCTAAACCCTAGACCCTAAACCCTAAA
>NW_013542819.1:717-1230 GCF_000499545.2 Eimeria tenella
GCTAGCTGGAGAGCTAAACACAGCTAAGAAGGTTTGAGTGCGTTGCTAACGGAGCTAGCAAAAAAAGGGTTTACGGGTTTAGGGTTTAGGGTTTAGGGTTTAGGGTTTAGGGTTTAGGGTTTAGGGCTAAGCTCACTTCGAGTTTTTCGTTGAGGGTTTTCTCTCGCTGCTTTAACCTGGCCGCCTCATGGGTGCCGCGCTCTGCATCAACCTCCAAACCCTAAACCCTAAACCCTAAACCCTAAACCCTAAACCCTAAAACCCAAACCCTAAACCCTCAACCCTAAAGAGGAGGTTTTAGGGTTTGAAGGTCTCCGAGCTGACCGATGGCCGCAGTGAGCCTTTTCTCCTCTTTCTGAAAAATAGAGAATAAGAAAATAAATAAATAAATAAATAAATAAATAATAAACAAATAAATAAATAAACAAATAAATAAATAAATAAATAAAAGGGTTTTGACTCTTCAAACAAAAAGTATATAAATAAAAATAGTGAGAGTGCAGCAAAACAACA
>NW_013542820.1:0-263 GCF_000499545.2 Eimeria tenella
GCAGCAGCACCAGCAGCAGCAGCTCCTGCAGCGGCTGCAGCAGCAGCAAGAGCCACTCCAGCCCAAACAAAGATAGACAGACGCTGCTGCCGCTTAAACAAATGAGACAAATGTGCAGTTTTGGTGCTGCTGTTGCTGCAGCAGCAGCAAATCATTCCACACCCACGGCAGCCACGGCCACAGCCCCAAGAAAGGGCCCCCCTGCTGCCGCCGCCGCAGCAGCAGCAGCAGGAGCACGAACAGCAGCAGGTAGCGCAGAAGCA
>NW_013542820.1:317-592 GCF_000499545.2 Eimeria tenella
CAAGGTGTCTCAATTAACTCATTTATTGCAATTCTGACATTTTCTTTGCTGCAGCAGTCCCCGTGTTCTCTTTTGCGTGCTCCTTTCCATCATATCTGCCTGTCGCTCCATTAAAGGTCCCGCTGCTGCTGCTGCTGCGGCTGCTGCAGCTGCTGGCGCCGCAGACTTTCCCCTGTAGCGCCTCAGGGAGGCCTCATTACTATTTTGAAGTGTACATACAGCGTAGTTGCAGTTACGGCGGGGTGCCGCAGCAGCGACTGCCCCCGGCGCGGCAG
>NW_013542820.1:637-826 GCF_000499545.2 Eimeria tenella
AGCACTAGCAGCAGCAGCAGCAGCAGCAGCAGCTGGATTCCGCAATGGAGGCCTACAACCGCGTGTCTGGCGGCAGCTTGCGGCTGAAGGGAAAGATAGGGGATTTGCGTGAGTTGAAGAAGAAAGAAAGGCGGAAGCGGCAGCGGGAAGAAGCAGCAGCAGTAGCAGCAGCAGCAGCAGCAGCAGCAG
>NW_013542820.1:926-1322 GCF_000499545.2 Eimeria tenella
GAAACACCCCGCAGACCCTAAACCCTAGCCCGCAAACCCTAAACCCTAAACCCTAAAATGGGGACCTTCTTCTGCCTCCTAATCTCCTTCAAGGCTACTCTTAAGTTTTCTTTTTTCCTTTTTCTTTTCATCTCTTTCTGCTTTGCGTGTCTTGGTCTCTTCTTTTGTCTTTTCTTTATTTCTTTTTTATTTCTTTTTATTTCCTTTTTATTTTTTTAAATCTCTTTTTGTCTTTTTTCCTTTTTTGTCTCCACTTCTGTTTCCTATTTTTTAATTTCTTTATCTCCTTCTTGTCTTTTTTCATTATTAGCTGCGGGCCCCTGCTGCTGCTCCTGCTGCTGCTGCTGCTCATCCTGCTGCTGCTGCTGCTAAGCTGCTGCCGCTGCTACTGCCGCT
>NW_013542821.1:0-349 GCF_000499545.2 Eimeria tenella
CAGCAGCAGCAGCAGCCGCAGCAGCAGCCGCAGCATCAGCATCAGCCGCAGCAGCAGCAGGAAAAGCCCCTCTATCAGCACGAAGTCGAGCAGCAGGAGCAGAAGCAACAGCAGCAGCAGCCGCAGCAGCAGCAGCAACCCAAACAGCAGGAAACCAACCTACGTGGGTCTGTGCCCGGCCCCTCGCAACAGCAGCAGCAGCAGCAGCACCAGCCACATGAGCAGCAGCAGCCAAGTGAGCAGCAGCAGCAGCCAAGCGAGCAGCTGCAGCAGCCGCAGCACTTAAAGGAGCAGCAGCAGCAACCGCAGCAGCCAAACCAGCAGCAGCAGCCATATGAACAGCAACAGC
>NW_013542821.1:381-1477 GCF_000499545.2 Eimeria tenella
GCCGCATGGAGAGCCGCAGCCGCAGCAGCCACAAGTGCTGCTGCCGCAGCAGCAGCAGCCACATGAGCAGCAACAGCCACAAGAGCAGCAGCAGCCACAAGAGCAGCAGCAGCCACAAGAGCAGCACCAGCAGCAGCAAACTAGCCAGCCAGCAGCTAGCCACGGGGGCCCTGAGGCTGCCTCAAACGAGGGCGGAGAAGCCCCAGCAGCAGCAGCAGCAGCGCCAGCAGCACCAGCAGCAGCAGCACCAACAGCAGCAGCACCAGAAGCAGGAGGGCCCCACAGGGGGTGTCCCTCTTGCCAGCAGCAGCAGCAGCAGCAGCGGGAAGCAACCCCACCAACAAACACAGTTTCCAGTGGGGCCCCACACCCCGCAGCAGAGGGCCCTAACTAAGCTGGCTAGCTAGCTAGCTAGCTAGCCAGTTGGCTAGCCGGCTGTCCAGCTAGCTAGCTAGCTAGCTAGCTAGCGAGCTGGCAAACTAACTAGCTAGCTAGCTAGCTAGCGGGCGAGCTAGCTAGCTAGCTAGCTAGCTAGCAAACTGGCTAGCTAGCTGGCTGGCAAAAGGTTGCTGGCTAGCTAGCTAGCTGGCTAGCTCACTGGTCACTGGTCGAGGTCTGGGCAGGCAAACAAGGGTTGGCTAGCTAGCTAGCTAGCTAGCCAGCTAGCTGGCTTTGATAGCTAGCTAGCTAGCTAGCTTGCATGGCTAACTAGCCAGCTAGCTGGTGAGCTAGCTGGCCAGCTAGCTAGCTAGCTAGCTGGGGCAGAGTGTTTGAGATCTGCTCAGATTGGTGAGCTTTTGCTGCAAAACAAAACTGCAAGATTGAAGAAAGTAAACTTCCTAGGGTTTAGGGTTTAGGGTTTAGGGTTTAGAGTTTAGATGCCAACTAGCTAGCTAACTAGCTAGCTAGCTAGTTAGGAAGATATATAGATAGATAGCTGGTGGCTGGCTAGCTAGCAGCTAGCTAGGCCGCTAGCTAGCTAGCCACCTTAGCAGCTGCCTAGCTAGGCAGCAAGGTAGGTGAGCAGCTGGCTAGCTGGCTAGCCAGCTAGCTGCTGGCATGGCAGCTAGCTGGCTAGCTAGCTGGCTAGCTAGCT
>NW_013542821.1:1492-1876 GCF_000499545.2 Eimeria tenella
CCAGCTGCTAGCTAGCCGCCAGATAGCTTGAAGCTAGATAGATGGGTATGCAGCTAGCCAGCTAGCTAGCCAGGCCATTTGAGGGCGTTTCAAACTGCATTTGCAGAGAGAATGTTCGCAAGCCTCCGCGTAAACCCTAAACCCTAAACCCTAAACCCTAGTTGGAATGGGTTGCAGCGAGCTAGGGTTTAGGAAGCCTTGCAGCCGTGAGCACTATTGGGGCATTGCAAACCCTAAACCCTCAAAGCTGTAGGCTTGCTGCAGCCACGCAAACCCTAAACCCTAGATCTCGAACGTAAACCCTAAACCCTAATTCCCAAGCTTCGAAGCCTAGGCTTCAAGCGCTTAGGACTTCCCCCATGTCCAAACCCTAAATCCTAAAAG
>NW_013542822.1:0-952 GCF_000499545.2 Eimeria tenella
CTGGTTCACCACGATGTTGCTGCAGTCGATCTTTTGCTTCGCCAATTCTTGCACAAGTCTTTCCGTTTCGAAAAGAGACAAAAACTCAGGAATGCAAACACACACAAATGTCGTGTGGGCCTGCATAAATAAATAATAAAGAAATAAATAAATAAATAAATAATAAATAAATAATAAACAAATAATAAATGAATGAATAAGAATAAATAGAATAGTTAGTTGATTAATTAATTACTCAATTAGTGAATAAAATCGAGCAAGAAGAATTGTTAAAGAATTTAAAAAAGATTAAAAAAGGATTAAGAAAGGACTTTAAGAATGATTTAAGAATGAAATTAAAATCAAATTAAATTAAATTAAATTAAATTAAATTAAATTAAACCAAATTAAATTAAATTAAATCATGTTAAATGAAATCAAATTAAAAATAAAATAAAATTAAAAGAAAATTAAATTAAAATTAAAAACTGACGGAGTCTTGAAAGGCTTCTCGAACTGAAGTGGTGACGGCCCGCAAGTTGTGGAGTTTAGAAGTCAACTGAAAATAAAGAAATAAATAAATAAATAAAATAAACAAATTAATTAATTAATTGAAATAAAAAACAAGTAAATAAGCAGCAGCAGCAGCAGCAGCAGCATCTTCATCACCATCACCATCAGGAGTAGCAGCTACATAACCAACAGCAGCAGCAGCAGCAGCAACAGGACCACCAGCAGCAGCGAAACGATCAGCAGTAGCAGCAGCAGCAGCAACACGATCAGCAGCAGCAACAGCAGCACGATCATCAGCAGCAGCAGCAACACGACCATCATCATCGGCAGCAGCAACAGCATCAGCAGCAGCAGCAGCAACACGCCCATCAGCATCATCATCACCAGCAGCAGCAGCGGCAGCAGCAGCACAATCAGCAGCAGCAGCAGCAGCAGCAGCAGCAGCAGCAGCGGACTGCTT
>NW_013542822.1:1002-1193 GCF_000499545.2 Eimeria tenella
ACCAGCAGCAGCAGCAGCAGCAGCAGCAGCCCCAGCAACAGCAGCGAAGATGAACTGTTCGAAGAGGGGGGCCCCCGGGGGGCCCCCTCACTGGTGTCTTTGCTGCGGCGCAAGAGAAAGGCAGCAGCAGCACGCAGCAGCAGACTGCAGCGGCGGCAGCAGCAGCAGCAGCGGGAATTAAATTAAAATTA
>NW_013542822.1:1301-2911 GCF_000499545.2 Eimeria tenella
GCCCTGACCTTCAGGGATATTGTAAAGGACCCGGAAGCAGCAGCAAAAGCCTTTGCTAGGCATCTAGCAGCGGCAACAGCAGCAGCAGCAGCAACAGCAGCAGCAGCAACAGCAGCAGCACCTGACGACGAAGCAGTGGGGCCCCTCACGCTGCAGGCGGTTCGGCTGCTGCTGCTGCTTACTCAGGTATGTGCTGCTGCTACTGCTGCTGCTGCTGCTGCATCCGTTGCTCTTGCTGCTGCTGCTGAGTGCTCCACTGCGGCCCAGTGATGAGCTATTTAGGGTTTAGGGTTTAGAGTTTAGGGTTTAGGGTTTAGGGTTTAGGGTTTCTGTCTGCAGGCTGTCGGCCTGAACCTCCCCGCAGTTCCTGCTGCAGCACGAGCAGCCTTGAGCAGCCTTTGCCTGCGTCTCTTATGCAGCAGCAGCAGCAGCAGCAGGAAGAACAGCAGCAGCAGCAGCACGCCTTCTCGGCAGCAGAAGCAGCAGCAGCAGCAGCAGCAGCAGGACATCCTCACCCTTACTGATCTGCTGCTGTCCCCAGGCGCTGTCCACGGGGGCCCCAAGAGCCGCCGCAAGAGCCCCCAGCAGCAGCAGCAGCAGCAGCAGCAGCAGCAGCAGCAGCATTCTGTCCGCACGAGCAGCTGCAACGCCCTCCGTTCTTTCTTTCACTTCGTTGTCCAAGAAGAAGAGCTGCAGAAGGCAGCAGCAGCAGCAGCAACAGCAGGAGCAGCAGCAGCAGCAGCAGTAAGCGGCCTCGCGCTGCTGCTGCCGCTGCTGCAGCTGCTGGCGCAGTCGCCCGCAAGACGACTGAGGCTTGCTGCTACAATTGCAGGTAAGCTGCTGCTGCTGCTGCTGCTGCTGCTGCTCTTTGGCTGTTCGTGCTGCTTCACTTTGCTGCTGCCGCCAGTGTCCGGCAGTGCTCTGCAGCTGCTGCCCATTTGCTGCTGTTTGCTTCTTCTGCTGCTGTTGCTGCTGCTGCAGCTGTTGGCATGCTGAGTGGAGCAGCAGCAGCAGCAGCAGATGTATCGCGCGAGGCCCGCCGATTCCGCGTGCAGCAGCAGCAGCAGCTGCTGCAACAGCAACTGCAGCAGCGGCGACAGCGCAAGCAGCAGCAGCAGCAGGAGCACGTGGAAGAGCAGCAAACAGCTCTTGTGGGCGGTGCGCTGCAGCAGCGGCTTCAACAGCTGGCAGCAGAGGAAGCAGCACTCCAGCAGCTGCTGCAGCAGCTGCTGCGTCTGCTGCAGCAGCGAGCAGATGATGTATGCCCCAGTGTCAGGGCAGAAGCACTCAAAGCATTGGTGAGTTTTGCTGCTGCTGCTGCTGCTGCTGCTGCTACTGCTGCATGTCCTGCTGCTGCTGCCGTCTTGTTGCAGTGGCGCGTATGCTGCTGCTGCACACGAGTCCGTTACAGCAGCAGCAGCAGCAGCTAATCTGCAGAAGCTGCTGCCATAACTCTAGTGTTATCTGCTGCTACTGTTTGCTCTGCTGCTGCTGCTGCTGCGCTTAGGCTGGTGGCTTGCCCTTTGCTGCTCCTTCTTTGGTGCTGCGAAAGGAGACCTTCGCGCTGCTGCTGCCGCTGCTGCGGCAGCAGCAGCAGCAGCAGCACGAGC
>NW_013542822.1:2978-4170 GCF_000499545.2 Eimeria tenella
TGCCTTGGGACTTTTCCATTTGGCGACGCATGCAGTTTGCGACTTTGCGCAGCAGACACATCTGACCACCACTGCAGCAGCAGCAGCAGCAGCAGCAAATCCGCAGCAGCAGCAGGAAGAAGTGACTGCAGAAGCAGCAGCAGACTGCAGCAGCTTCATAGAAGAGGCGCTGCCGCTCGTGCTGCTGCAGACCGCAGCAGCAGACGCTGCGGTTGCTGCAGCAGCGCTGCGCTGCTTGCTGCCGTTTGCTGCTGCGACTGCTGCCGCAGCACAACAGCAACAGCAGCAACAGCAACAGCAGCAACCTGTGCTGCCGCTGCTGCAGGATGCAGCAGTGAGGCAGCTGTTGGATGTCTTCTGGCTGGGGGCAGAAGCAAAAGTTGTGCATGCAGCAGCAGCAGTTATTGCTTTGCTGCTGCTGCCGGCTCCCGTTGCTGCGCGCTGCTGCTCTCCGTAAGTGCTGCTGCTGCTGCTCTAAGTCTTGCTGCTGCTGCTGCTTCAAATCTTGCTGCTGCTGCTGCTGCTAGTTCTGTTGTTGCTGCTGCTCGCAGCGCGCAGCTGCTCTTTGTTGCTGCTGTGAGCGCTGTGCCGCAGGGACAGCATCAGCAGCAGCAGCAGCAACAGCAGCAGCTTGGCTGACGTGCATGCGCTGTTAGACTTCTGCGTCGCTTACCTGCCCAAGACAGACCTCTTTAGCAGCAGCAGCAGCAGCAGCAGCAGCAGCGACGCCAGTGAATCCTGCCTGATGTACTCTCTTGCAGCAAATGTGGTGA
Organism: Eimeria tenella; assembly: GCF_000499545.2. NCBI lineage: Eukaryota > Apicomplexa > Conoidasida > Eucoccidiorida > Eimeriidae > Eimeria > Eimeria tenella. The sequence goes on from NW_013542822.1 coordinate 3,752, forward strand.
TTGGGTTTTGGGATTTGCTGCCTGCCGTTCGGAGAGTCGATTTGCTGCTGCAGCTGCTGCTGCAGCAGCAGCAGCAGCTGGGTGACGACGCGCTCAGCGAGCAGCAGCAAACGCTGCTTCTTTCTTTCTGCTGCGCTGCTATGAAGAAGCTAAACTGGAATAGCGGTCTGTGGGGCTGCAGCAGCAGCATCAGCAGCAGCAGCAGCAGCAGCGAGGGCGCAGGGCCCCACCATCAGCAGCAACACAGCAGCAGCAGCAGCAGCTGCTGCTGCGCTGCGCAGCTGCAGCTCTGCTGCACCACGCACAAGTCATCTCTCTGCGACCGTGTTGCAGCAGCTTCGTGGAGTTTGTTGCTGCAGCAGCAGCAGCATCAGCAGCAGCACGAGCAGCAGCAGCAGCAGCACCTGCGGCGGCTGGCA
>NW_013542822.1:4317-5747 GCF_000499545.2 Eimeria tenella
GCTGCTGTAGCTGCTGCTGCTACTTTCTGTTGTGTCCGAGGGCCGAATGTTGCTGTCTTTGTGCTGCAGATGGACAAGTGCCAGCAGCAGCAGCAACAGCAGCAGCAGCAGCAAGTGCTGCTGTTTACGATGGTCTTCTGGGCAACAGTGCCTCCGCCTTGCTTCGGAGCTCATCTAGCCATGGCAGCTTTGCCTGCTTCTTCTTTGCTGCTGCAGCAGCTGCAGCAGCAGCAGCAGCAGCGGCACAAGCAGCAGCAGCAGCAGCACGAAAATGGAGCGGGGGCTTGCAGCTGCGCCCTCCTCGTGTGCAACAGCAGCAGCAGCCCAACAGCAACTGCAGAGCTGCTGCTGCTGCTGCAGAAAGCAGCAACTTCAGGTTCTTTGTGTCTTGCTGCTGAAGAGGCTGCGCTGGGTTGTCTAGGCAACTTCCTGCTGCTGCTGCCTGCTGCTGCTGCAGCAGAAGCAGCAAACTTGGGTGCTGCACTTGCTGCTGCTTTCGCAGAAGCAGCAGCAGCTCTCAAGGCTGAGGTGCTGGTGCTTCCCGACGGTGCAGCAGCAGCAGCAGCAGCAGTGGAGCAGCTGCAGGTTAATCTGCAGCTAACAACAGCAGCAGCAGCAGCAAAAGCATCAGCAGCTAACGCCGCTGTTACTGCAGCAGCAGGGAGACTTGTGGCTTTCGCGAGGTTCTGCAGCAGCAGCAGCAGCAGCAGCAGCAGCACAGCAGCAACGCTGGCGCATGCAGCTGAAGCAGCAATGTCCATCCTCCACATGAGAGTCATGGTTGCTGCTGCTGCTGCAGCGCAGCACGCCGAGCAGCAGCAGCAACAGCAGCAGCAACTTCCCTCCATTCCCTGTAAGCCCCACATCCACTATTTCGTTGCTGTTGCTGCTGCTGCTGCTGCTGTGCTTCCTTTTGCTGCGTATCCTGGCGGTTTTCACTTCCGACCTTTAAGCACGGTGCTGCTGCTGCTCCTGCTGGTGCTGCTGCTGCTGCTGCAGCTTGTGGCGCCGTGATTGCTGCAGTCGAAAGCCTTCTTGCACTGTACGAGCAACAGACAGGGGGGCTGCTGCTGCTGCAGCAGCAAGCCTTAGACACCTTGCAGCAGCTGCGGGACTTGAAGCAGCAGCAGGAGCAGCAGCAGCAGCAGCAGCAGCAGCAGCAGCAGCAGCAGCACGACGAGATGGAAAACGCAGCACCCCAGGGACAGATCGACACAGCAGCAGCAGCAGCAGCAACAGCAGCAGAAGCGGCCAGCAACAAACGACAGAAGCGCAGCACTGCAGCAGCAGCAGAAGCAGAAGCAGCACGGGAGCAGCAGCAGCAGAAACTTCTGGAGCGGTTGAAGTCGCAGTTTTCCACCATTGCTGATGCACTCGTGCGACTGTCGCTGCTGCTATTGCTGCTGCTGCTTCTGATGCTGCTGCTCTTG
>NW_013542823.1:548-726 GCF_000499545.2 Eimeria tenella
CCCCGGGGGGGCCCCCTGGGGGGCCCCCTGGGGGGCCCCGAGGGGGAGAATGTCCACGAACTTGTGCAGTTCTCCCCTTCTCTTAAAGAAGCCCTTTCTCAAGAGCTGCAGCAAACTGGGGGCGAAGCAAGTGGGGGCCCCCTGGGGGCCCCGGGGGCCCCCGGGGCCCCCCGGGGGG
>NW_013542823.1:802-1601 GCF_000499545.2 Eimeria tenella
GACCCTGAAGAAGTGGAAAAAGAAATAAATAAAAAAAGAAAACAATTAAATGAAAAGCCAAATGATGAGGCCCTTTGCTACAGCCTTGCTGTGCTGCTGTTTAGGAGTGGCAGCAACAAAGCAGCAATAGACACTGTTGCTGCTTTTCTCGAGAGAAACAACCCCCAAACCCTAAACCCCAAATCAGAGTGTACGGGCCCACCAGCGGAAACCCGCAGCCTCAAGCTGGAGCCGACGAACCCTCAAAACGAGGTTTCAAACCCTCAAAAGGGGCTGCTAAACCCTAAAAGAGAGTTTGTAAACCCTAATGCAGAAGCCAAACAAAGCAGCAACGAGGGAGAGGCGGGAGCAGCGCCAGCAGCAGCAGCAACAGCAAAAGCAGAAGCAGCAGCAGCAGCAGCAGCAAAAGGAGAAGCAGCAGCAGCAGCTGAAGGCAAGACTGATGCCGCAGCAACAGGACAAGAAGCAGCCACGGCTACAGCAGCAGCAGCAGCAGCAGCAGCAGCAGATAAGCCGCCCTTCGCTGCCGCTGAGGGTCGGGCCGAGTCAGCGCCGTCGCAGAGTGAAGCAGCAGCAGCAGCAACAGCAGCAGCAGCAGCAGCAGCAGACTCAGCACCTGGGGGCCCCTCAGCTCCCAGCAATTCCAAGACAGAGGGCCCCTCGGGTCCTGTTCCCGCCTCCTCAGGGGGCCCCCAGGAGGCCCTTGGGGGCCCCCCGGGGGGCCCCCCAGAGGCGCCGGGGGCCCCCCTGGAGGCCCCCGGGGGCCCCCCAGCAGCGGGGGGCCCCCCGTCTGCTGCTG
>NW_013542824.1:0-1258 GCF_000499545.2 Eimeria tenella
GGGGGGCCCCCGGGGGCCTATGGGGGCCCCTTTGGGGGGCCCCCTGGAGCATCAAGAGAGTCTTTAGAAGGGGCCCCCAGGACTTCCGGGGGCCCCTAGGGATCCCCAGGGCTTTTGAGGGCCCCTAGGGGCCCCCAAGATCCCGCAGGGGGCCCTAAAGCCTGTGGCAAGAGGGGGCCCCCAGGGAGAACTTTGAGGGCCCTGTGGGGCCCCACACGCAGGGGCCCCAGCGGCTCTTAGCGGAGATTTCAGAGGGCCCCCAGGGGCCCCCAGAAGAGCCCCTAGGGGCCCCTAGGAGGCCCTAAAAGACCTCTAGGGGCCCCTGGGGGCCCCTAAATAGCCTCTAGGGGCCCCTATAGGCCCCTAAATGGTCTTTAGGGGCCTCGAGGGGCCCCTAAATGGTCTTTAGGGGCCCCTAGGGGCCCCCAGGGGCCCCCATGGCCAAATAAAACCCCAAGAGTCCCTAAGGGGCCCCCCTGGGAGAACTGTGGGGGCCCCCATGGGGCCCCCCTGGGGACCCCCTGGGGCCCCCTTAGGGGCCCCGCCGGGGGCCCCTCAGAGGGCCCGCTTAGGGGCCCCCTGGGGCCCCCTGCGGGCCCTAAAGGGTTCACTTTTGGTGCTTGAGAGGATGCGATTTTGTTGGTTTATTTTGGGATTGAATTTTTTTGAAGTGCAGCATTTAAACTAATGAAATAAATTAATAAATTAATTTATTTAAACCAAATTAAATTAAATTAATTAATTTAATTGTTTAAATTAAATTAATTAATTTAATTTAATTGCTGCTTCACTCTTCTTCTTCTGACTCTTCTTCAGAAGACTCTTCCGAACTTTCTTCTGAAGAAGAGGAAGAGGAGGAGCCTGAAGAAAACAAATTAAAACAAATTAAATTAAATTAATTAAAATAAATAAATGAAATTAAGTTAAATTAATTAATTTAATTAATTAAGTCAATTAAATTAAATTAATTTTATTTGGTAGAATTAAAGATGAAAGATAAAGGCAAAAACTGCGAAGTTTATTTCTTAAAAAGGAGCCATAGGAGCACATTCTATATTTAGAGCTGCAGCAGGGTTTAGGGTTTAGGGTTTAGGGTTTAGGGTTTAGGGTTTGAGGTTTCAAGTTTACTGGAGGGTGGTTTGCTGGGTTTTGCAGCTGCTGGTTGTTTTGCTTTTGCGGCTGCTGCGGGTGCTTTTGCTGCTGCTGCTGCTGCTGGTGCTGCTGCTTCGGCGGGTTTGACAGAGACCTTTGGCAGCGC
>NW_013542824.1:1358-1984 GCF_000499545.2 Eimeria tenella
ATTTTTAAATTCAATTTAATTTGAGTTCAAATTATTTATTCTAAAATATCTGTCTAAATCAGTATATTTTAAACTATTTTATTTGCTTTATTCATTTATTTGCTTTATTCATTTATTTATTTAATTTATATATTTAATTAATTTATTTTTTATTTTTATTTTTTTATTTCCTCAAACTCACTGCCTTCATTTCCGTGATGTAGCGGTTCTTCCCTCCTCCCGCCGCTGCGCCCAAACCCCAAACCCTAAACCCTAAACCCGAAACCCTAAACCCCAAACCCTAAACCCTAAACCCTAAACCCTAAACCCTAAACACCAAACCCCAACCCCCAAACCCTAAACCCCAATCCCCAGCCCCCACCCCGGACCCTAAGCCCCTCCCCCCCGCGTAAACCCTAAACCCTAAACCCTAAACCCTAAACCCTAAACCCTAAACCCTCGCCTTGGGCCTTGGCGATTTGGTCGAAGGCGAGGTTTCCGAAGAGGGGGGTTTCCAAACCCTCGAGGAAAAGCCTAAACCCTGACGCGAGGGCTGGGGTGTCTGTCCACTCCGTGTAAACATTTCCTGAATCCACATCCCCTATAAAGGCGTATATGCTGCTGCAGTCGGCCTGCAGCAGCAGGGG
>NW_013542824.1:3148-3330 GCF_000499545.2 Eimeria tenella
TGCTGCTGTTGTTGTTGCTGCTGCTGCTGCTACTTACACGGTAAGGTCTTCAGTTGCCAATCTACAGAGGACCTCCAGACTTTGAAAAATGCTGGGGACAACCTGCTGATCCCCTGAGGAGATTCTAGGGTTTAGGGTTTAGGGTTTAGGGTTTAGGGTTTAGGGTTTAGGGTTTAGGGTTT
>NW_013542824.1:3430-3797 GCF_000499545.2 Eimeria tenella
AAGTAAAAGGGTACCTCCCTAAACCCTAAACCGTAGAAGGTCTGACTGAAGCTGAGATCCTAAACCCTAAACCCTAAACCCTAAAACGAAAGACGGAGAAGAAACCCCAGATAGAATGAAAGGATAGGCCACAGCGTGAGTTGGTGTCTTTCACCTCCGCCAGTCCTGCCCCACTCAAACCCTAAACCCTAAACCCTAAATCCTAAATCCTAAACCCTTAACCCTAAACCCTAAAATTCAGCTTCAAAAGCCAGTTAGTGAGTCAGCCGGCGGAACGAAGCCAACAAAAGAGGCGGATTCCGATCTGCTGCTGCTCCGTGACGAGTGTTTAGGGTTTAGGGACTAGAGTTTATTCAACAGCGCAGGG
>NW_013542824.1:3897-4812 GCF_000499545.2 Eimeria tenella
TTACAGTCTCGGACAAACTTGAGGGCTTCGCCTCCAGCCCAGGAAACCATGGACTCCGCAAAAATTAAAACATAGTCAGACTTGGCGTGGACTGAGAGCTTTTTAAGACAATAGTTCCTGAGGACCACAAACCCTAAACCCTAAACCCTAAACCCTAAACCCTAAACCCTAAACCCTCAAGTCTCTGCCCGGAGCCCCGAGGGCTCCAGCTCTCGCCCTAAACGCGCTTAAGGGTGGCCTCAAACCCCAAGGGTTTACGGTGCCTAGATCTAGGGCTCAATGTGCAGGGCTTAGGGTTTAGGGTTTAGGTTTTAGGGTTTAGGGTTTAGGGATTAGGGTTTAGGGTTTAGGGTTTACAGGGCTTGGTCGTAGGTGACTCCCGCGCTGGATATCAAACAAGGGACGAACAGCAAAACCCCGTAGCCTTCAATGTTTTTTCCGAGGTGCCTCATGAGACCTCGAATATCAAATCTGAAGCCACCCAAACCCTAAACCCTAAACCCTAAACCCTAAACCCTAAACCCTAGGAGCGAGGGCCTGCAGGCTGCACGCACAGGCGCTAAGCCCTCCGCTGAAACCGCAGAGCCCAGCGCGCCACGCCACTCAGAATCCACTACAGGGTCCAGGGTCCAGGGTTTAGGGTTTAGGGTTTAGGGTTTAGGGTTTGGACTTACAGGTAAGAGTCCTCATGCTTGGCGGCCTCTATTGCTGCATTATACCTTTGCACCTCTTCGGGTGTCTGTTCAGTGTCGCTGTCGAGGACCGACATATCTGTTGTCTTTTGTTTATTTTATTTTATTTTTATTTATTTATTTATTTATTTGTTTGTTTGTTTGCTTGTTTGTTTGTTTATTTTGAGTCTTTTTGTTTCCTCTGGCTGCTACTGTCTTCTCCGCTTTTGGCTAGATTGCTTCC
>NW_013542825.1:0-292 GCF_000499545.2 Eimeria tenella
AGGGGCCCCCGGGGGCCCCCCCTCGGGGGGGGCCCCCAGTCCCACTGCCTCGAGCGCTGCAGCAACTGCGTCCGCCCCCAGCAGCTCCGAGACCCTCACACGGGAGGCCCCCATAGCAGCAGTGGACTGCAGCAAATCGAAGTTTTCATCTTCATCTCTTGCTGCTATTTGTTCTCCTTCTTGGCGGGCCCCACACTCTCTGCAGACCAAGTGTCCGCTGTGGTCGATGCTGCACGCTGCGCTGCTGCCGCAGCTGCTGCAGCACGGCCGGGGGGCCCCCGGGGGCCCCGCG
>NW_013542825.1:363-1350 GCF_000499545.2 Eimeria tenella
CGCTGCTGGGAAGCTGATAGGGAGGCTTGCGAAGCTTGAGAAGCTGCTGCTTGCTGCGAGCCCCGGAGCAGCCGCCGGATTAGGTCCATATTGTTATCCATTTTGGGCCAGAAGTGGGGTTTAGGGTTTAGGGTTTATGGTTAAGGGTTTGGAGGCGCGTCGGAGGGTCTCTGGGGCTTCAAAAATTCCCAAAAACGCGCCAGAGGGCCCCAAGGGGGGCCCCCCTGCTGCTGCTGGGGCCCTCGGAGGGTACAGCAGGACACGCTCAATGGGGGCCCCTGAGGAGGCATCTTTAAGGATTTAAATCCATAATTGTATGATTTGAAAGCTCTTCGAAGTTACATTATTTAGACACGTTTTTATACTATCTTTGGAGGAAAGAACAGCAAGCAGAGGCGAAGAGCAGCTAGCGGGGGCCCCGGCAGCAGCGGGGGGAGCCTGTGTCTGCTGCTGCTGGATTTTCGGTCTATTTGGGACTAAAAGTATTTTATTTGGTCAAATTGCCTTTTTTAATTAATTAGAAACCTCAAAACCCTCCAAGGTCCGCAGCGGAGGCGCCCAGGCCTGCTTGGGGCTGCATGCGCCTCCCCGGGGGCCCCGACGGCGCCGCTGCGGCCAGTGGAGCTGCTGTTTGGAGTGGAACTTGAATTGGCACTAAACTAAACTTTTGATTTGTGTTAATTTTATGTACTTGGCGGCTGCTGCTGCAGCAGCCGCGCAGGCCCCGCCGCAGCAGCCGGGGCCTCCCCACCCAGGCCGTCCGGGGGCCCCTCGGCCCAGGGAGGGGCGGCGTGTTTGGCCCGAACCCTAGACCCCAGCCCCCCCGCTAAACCCTAAACCCCAAACCCCAAACCCTAGAGGCTAGGCCCTAGGGCGGATTTCCGGGAGTGCGGCGCGTTAGCTGGGATGTACAGCGGGGGCCCCTCGGCAGCGGGAGCTGCGTTGGGCCCAGGCGGCGTTGCTGCAGCAGCAGCAGCAGCAGCAGCA
>NW_013542825.1:1534-1675 GCF_000499545.2 Eimeria tenella
CCGCTGCGGGAAGGGGACTGGCAGTGCGCGGAGCTGAGTTGTCTGAACATAAACTTCTCGAAGCGAACGCGGTGCAACCGGTGCGGGAAGCCGCGGCCGAAGGGCGGCGGCGCCGCGGGCGCCCCGGGGGCGCCCGCGGGG
>NW_013542825.1:1778-2009 GCF_000499545.2 Eimeria tenella
GGCAACCTCAACTGGGCCCGCAGGGCTGCATGCAACATCTGCAACGCCCCCAAACCCGCGGCCGCGGAGGAGCCCCGGCTGGGCCGCGGCGGCGGCCACTTCGACCTGCAGGACCCGACGGACCGGCGGGAGCACGACTCGGAGGGCGAGGCTTTCGACGAGTTCGGGCGCAGGAAGCGGCGCAGGCCGCGCCCGCAGCAGCAGCAGCAGCAGCAGCAGCAGCAGCAGCAG
>NW_013542825.1:2929-3100 GCF_000499545.2 Eimeria tenella
TTCAGCCAGCATGGGCAGGAGCTGGTGGCCCTCAGAGCCAGGGGCCCCTTGCTGCAGGACCCGGAAGCATTAGGGGCCCCCTGCAAGGTTCTTCTGGGGGCCCCCTGGGGGCCCCCCAGGGGGTCCCCGTGGGGGGCCCCCCGGGGGGCCCCCCGGGGGCCCTTCCTGGGG
>NW_013542825.1:3169-3346 GCF_000499545.2 Eimeria tenella
CAGTCTTCGGGGCCCCAGTGGGGGCACTGCTGGGGGTTCTTACAGCAGCTTTGCTGGGGACTCCCATAGGGCCCCTTCTGGGTACCCTCAAGGGGGCCCCCGCGTGGGGCCCCCCATGGGGCCCCACGGGGGGCCCCCAGGGGGGCCCCCAGGGGGGCCCTCCGTGGGTCCACATGG
>NW_013542825.1:3446-3775 GCF_000499545.2 Eimeria tenella
TCCTGTGGGGCCCGACGGGGTCTCTCAGGGCGGCCCCCAGGGAGGCCCAACGCAGGGACGTCCTCTGCAGGGCCCCATGGGGGCCCCCAGTGGGGTCCCCCAGGTGGGCCCCCAGGGGGGCCCCCAGGGGGGCCCTCGGTGGGGCTCGCTGGGGGGTTCAGCAGCCCCGGGGCCCCTAGGGAGGGGCCCCGAGGGGCCCCGAGAAGGGAGTTGGTTTGAAGATGAGACAGAGGGGGCTTTGGAGGGTCTGAGGGACGAAGACGGAGAGGAGCTGCTGCTGCTGCCGCAGCAGCGACCCCCGCAGCAGCAGCAGCAGCAGCAGGTGCTGC
>NW_013542825.1:3813-4492 GCF_000499545.2 Eimeria tenella
ACAGCAGCAGCACCAGCCGTCTCAGCCGTCGCCCCAGCAGCAGCAGCAGCAGCAGCGGCAGCAGAATGTGCAGCACTCGCGGCAGCAGGCCCTCACGCGGCAGCCAAAGCCTGCGGGGTCGTCGCAGCAGCAGCAGCAGCAGCACCTGCAGCAGCAGCTGCAGCAGCAACGAGAAACCATGGAGGGGCAGCAAGAAGCGCAATCGGGAGATGAAGGCGAGGGGCATCTGAAGAGACGAAGGAGACACTTTATTAATGCTGCTCTTGCTGCAGCACAAGCAGCAGCAGCAGCATTTTTTGACAATGCTGGAGACCCCAGCAGCTGGGGAGACACAGAAGCAGCACTGGAGGGACAGGGGGTGAGCCTGCAGCAGCTAAATCAGCAAGTGGAGACAATTGTAAATGACTTTCTGAGGACTCGGCTGGGCGACAGCAGCAGCAGCAGCAGCAGCAGCAGCAGGGTGCGAGCAGCAAGCGCAGAAGACTTTGAGTCTTCTTACTTCGAAGAAGCAGAAGACCCAGGGGCTTTGGAAGTTTATGTGCAGCAGCAAAGAGACAGGGCGCAGCAGCAGCAGCAGCTGCAAGAGGGCCTCCGCAGCTACGCGCTGCGGCGCCACCACCAGCAGCAGCTGCAGCAGCAGGAGCAGCAGCTGCTGCAGCAGCAGCAGCAGGCGGCGGCG
>NW_013542825.1:4507-4702 GCF_000499545.2 Eimeria tenella
GCCAGCGACACGAGGTCGGGGGCGGGGGAAAGAATTTGCTTCTCCGGAGGCAGCGAAGAGTCGGCCTTGTAAACCAAATCGCCCAACGCCCTCGACAAGTTCAAGTTCCCGTTCACGCGTCCCATCTCCAGAAAGCCGCCTGCTGCGTAGATCCGGATCTGCAGCAGCAGCAGCAGCAGCAGCAGCAGCAGCAGC
>NW_013542825.1:4779-4914 GCF_000499545.2 Eimeria tenella
GCAGCGCAGAGAGAGTGCGAGGGGGGATGGAGTAGGGCAGCAGCAGGAGGCCCCGCAACTACGCAGCAGCTAGCTGAGCCAGTTGCTACCAGCAGCTAGCAGCAGCTAGCTGCTGCTAGCTGCTGCTAGCTGCTG
>NW_013542826.1:0-2331 GCF_000499545.2 Eimeria tenella
GCAGCAGCAGCAGCAGCAGCAGCAGCGGGAGCCGGGGCGTGGTGCTGCTGCAGCAAACCCTGCAAGAGGGGCCCCACTTGTACCAACTCATGCAGTTTTTAGAAGGAGGAAGTTTAATGCATTACATGCATGCAAAGCAGCGTTTTGAGGAGAAGACTGCGAAGGTGTACATGGCCCAGTTGGTCTTGGCCGTTAGCGAAATCCACAAGGTCCGCAAAACCCTAAATTAGGGTTTGCAAACCCTAAATTAGGGTTTGCGAACAAACCTCTCCCCCAAAGCTGCTCAGGGCTTCTTGCTTCCGAGGGTTTGCTGCACCTCACCGGGACTTGCTGCTGGCTACGAGGGTTTCGGAGCGAGGGTTTACTCCTGCTCATTAGGGTTTGCAAGGGTTTGCTAGGGTTTACGAGGGTTTGCGAGGGTATATCAGGGTTTGAAGGGGTTCATTAGGGTTTACGAGGGTTTGCTAGGGTCTGCGAGGGTTTACGAGGGTTCACTAGGGTTTACTAGTTTTCACTAGGGTCTACTGGGGTTTGCGAGGGTTTGCGAGGGTTAACGAGGGTTTGCGAGGGTTTACGAGGGTTTACGAGGGTTTACTGAAATCCAAAAGAGCTAAAAAATGCCAATTAGGGTTTACATTGCCACTTCTTCCCTGCTGTCCCGCAAAGCTTCCCCCTTCCAGAGCTTCCCAGGGCTAGGGTCTAGGGTCTAGGGTTTAGGGTCTAGGGTTTAGGGTTTAGGGTTTGCAGCTGCACTTCATTCACCGCGACATCAAACCCGACAACATTGCCTTCACTCGTGAGGGCCATTTAAAACTCCTCGATTTTGGCCTCGCCAGATTTGCCCCTCACGTCTTCGAAGGGTTTGCAGACAGGTAGGGTTTGAGGGTTTGAGGGTTTGCGAGGGTTTGGGGGTTTGCGAGGGTTTGCGAGGGTTTGAGGGTTTGAGGGTTCGCGAGGGTTTGAGGCTTTGCGAGGCTTTGAGAGGGTTTCAGGGTTTGCGAGGGTTTGGGGTTTCGAGGGTTTTCGAGGGTTTGAGGGTTTGTGAGGGTTTGGGGGTTGCGACGGTTTGCGAGGGTTTGCGAAGGTTTGGGGGTTTCAAGGGTTTGGGGTTTCGAGGGTTTGCGAAGGTTCTAGGGTTTCGAGGGTTTGTGAGGGCTTGGGGAGCTTGCGAGGGTTTATGAGGGTTTAGGATATTTTGGGGGGCTTGCGAGGGTTTGCGAGGGTTTCGAGGGTTTGGTAGCCTATAAAGACTTAAGAGGGTTTGCGAGGGTTTACGAGGGTTTGCGAGGGTTTATGGTGGTTTAGAAGGGTTTATGAAGCTTTGTGCACCTGCTCCTGTTGCTATTCCTACTGCCGCTCCTGCTGCTGTTGCTGCTGCTGCTGTTGCTGCTGCTGCCCCTGTTGCTGCTGCTGCCCCTGTTGGTGCTGCCCCGCTCCTGCTGCTGCTCCTCCTGCTGCTGCTGCTGCTGTTGCTGTTGTTGTTGCTGCTGCTGCTTCCCCTGCCGCTGCTGCTGCTGTTGCTGTTGCTGCTGCTGCTGCTGCTGCTGCTGCAGCGGTTTGGCTGAAGGCCTGGGTAGCTGCGCTGCTCCGAGCTGCGCCTCCACGACTCTGAGCACTGACGCTTCAGTGCAGCTCTCGGAGAAGCAGCACGACCACAACTGTAAACCCTAAACCCTAAACCCTAAACCCTAGACCCTAGACCCTAAGCCCTGGACGCCTGCGGCGCAGCAGGAGTGCACAGAGGTTGCGAGAGAGCAGCGGCGCTGGCGCCTGCTGAGGGCCTCGTTCTGAGGGCCAAGGGTTTAGGGCTAGGGTTTAGGGTTTAGGGTTTAGGGTTTGCGAGCAGCGGAAAGCGGAACCTCCCCTGCAGTTCCCCAAACCCTCCAAAGACCCACCAGCTCTTTGCTGCGCTCCATCTGCGGCACCCCCATGTACACTGCCCCCGAAGTGCTGCTGTAAGGGTTTAGGGTTTAGGGTTTAGGGTTTAGGGTTTAGGTTTGTTTCTTTGGGTGTTTCCCTGTTCTCCTTGTTCCCCTTGGGCCCGAGCTAATTCAAACTGTTTCCCTCTGTCTTTTTTGCCTCTCTTGCTGCTGCTGCTGCTGCTGCTGCTGCTGTTCCTGTTTCCGCTCCCGCTGCTGCCTCGTTGCTGCTGTTGCTGCTGGATCTCCTGCGTCTGCCGCTGCCACCGCGGGACCTGGCGCTGCTGCCCCCGCGCCGCCCCCTCCGCCGCCGCCGCTGCTGCTGCTGCTGCTGCTGCTGCTGCTGCTGCTGCTGCTGCAGCGGGGGCGGCTACGACCACTCCGTGGACTGGTGGTCTGCGGGGGTGGTTTT
>NW_013542826.1:2431-11332 GCF_000499545.2 Eimeria tenella
GGGATGCGGGGTGGGGTGCGGGTGCTGTTGGGGAGGGAGGGGGTGGTGGTGTGGGTGCTCTCCTGCTGCTGCTGCTGCTGCTGCTGCTGCTGCACTTAGGGTTTAGGGTTTAGGGTTTAGGGTTTGTTTTGCAGAATTCCGTACCCTTCCCCAATATCCTCAATCCTCTCCCCCGAAGCGATTTCTCTCATGCAGAAGTGAGCGGCTAGGGTTTAGGGTTTACATTCAGGGTTTATATTTAGGGTTTAGGGTTTAGGGTTTAGGGGTCCTCTGCGGGCGTTGGACTAATGCAGCAAAACCACACTGGGCCGAAGACGCAGCGGGTCCAACTAGCTAGGGTTTAGGGTTCAGGATCCAGGGTTCAGGTTTCCAGGGTTAAAGGGTTAGGGTTTAGGGTTTAGGGTTTAGGGTTTAGGGTTTAGGGTTTGTGTCAGGCTGGTGTGCGACGCGTCGGTGCGTTACAAAAGAGCTGCGGATATTTTGGCGCATCCTTTTTTCAAAGATGTAAATCTTGAAACAATTTTTGAGCAGCAGCAGCCGCTAGCAGCAGACACGCGAGCTTATGCAGCAAGTCATTATCCTTCTCTTTTTGGGCCTGACGGCGAGCTGCTGCTGCAGCAGCAGCAGCAGCAGCAGGGGGGCAGTGGCGGCAGCAGCACCAGCAGCAGCCCCCTCAGGGAAGCCCCGCAGCACACACAAGCCGCCCACAGAGACAAGAAAAACCAGCTGCAGCAGCAGCAGCAGCAGCAGAAGCAGCAGCAGCAGACGCACGCGGGATGCCTCGCGAGCCTCAGGGCAGCAGCCAGAGGCGCCAGACTAGCAGCAGCAGAGCAGCAGCAGCAGCAGCAGCAGCAGCAGCAGCAGCACCATCACCACCAGCGCTGCCACAACAGCAAACACATCCCGAAGCAAGAGCTCAGCCAAGATGAAGAGGTTACAAACCCTAAACCCTAAACCCTAAACCCTACCTGCACTGAGCAATGAGTAGTGAACAAGAAAATAGACTTGCGTCCCAAGCCCCACAGCTCCAGCCCTAAACCCTAAACCCTAACCCAAAACCCTAAACCCTAAACCCTAAACCCTACACCCTACACGTGGCCCACCCGAAGAGCAGAGCCAGCCGCTGAAGCTCCAGTGCAAAACCATCTCGTACTCCAAACCATAAACCCTAAACCCTAGACCCTGAACCCTAAACCCTAAACCCTAAACCCTGCGGCGTTTCAGGTGGATTTGCTTTTCGCCCGATACCCCTTCGACTTGCGAGCGGAAGCAAGTAGACCAAAAACAGAACAAATTATAAATGACAAAAGAGTGCAGGCAGTGCTGCATGCAGCAATGCAGCAGCAGCAGCAGCAGGAGCAGCTGCAGCAGGAGGAGGAGGGGAAGCAGGGCGAAGCGGCAGACGCAGCAGCAGCAGCAACAGCAGCAGCAGCAGCAGCGAGGGAAGCAGAACGAAAAGGGAGAAGCAGCAGGCAGCCGCCGCAGTGCAAAGGGCCGGCCCTCTGAAGACTAACGACTAGGGTTTAGGGTTTAGGGTTTAGGGTTTAGGGTTTAGGGTTTAGGGTTTGGGGTTCGAGGTATCTTGGCGCGCTGGCGCTGCGGTGTACGTACACCTGGCAGCAGCAGCAGCAGCAGCAGCAAGACTCAAACGGGGCTCCCTGCTGCTTCAATATATAAATTAAAAGCATATTTTTGAAATATGCATTTAAATATATTTAATTGCAATTAAGAATTGCAATTTGGGCATTTAAACCCCACAAGAGCTGTACATACACCCCGCGCTGCAGCTCAAACCCTCGGAAACCTCAGGTGTACGTACACCCCAAGCCCAAGCCCCAAATTGCTTCGCTCAAATAAAAATTGCTGCTGCATGCATGCAACCTTTCTCAGTGCTTCAGCAGAAGCAGCAAAACCGGCCAAACAAAAACTGGCGCCGCTGCTGCAGCGGCTGCTGCTGCTGCTGCTGCTTCTGCTGCTGCTGCAGCTGCTGCTGCTGCTGCAGCAGCAGCTTTTACCTACGTGCAGGGGTGTACTTGCACCAGTCCACATGTCGTTTGCGTCCTTACCTTTGTTGCTGCTGCTACTGCTGCTGCTGCTGCTTCTGCTGCTGCTGCTGCTACTGCTGCTGCTGCTGCTGCTTTGTTTCCTGTCTCTGGCAATACTGCCAAGCGGCATAAAGTATTTAAAAAGCACAGCCGCCTTTCTTCTTTCAAAATATCGCTGTTGCTGCTGTAGCTGTTGCTACTGTTGCTGCTGTTGTTGCTGCTGCTGCTGCAGCTAGTTTTTTTGCTGCTGCTGTAGCTAGTGTTTCTGCTGCTGCTGCTGTTCGAGCCCTTGCTAGTGTTCCTGTTACTGCTGCTGCTCTCTGTCGTGTTTTTGTTGCTGCTGCTCTTGGTCGTGTTGCTGCTGCTGCGTTTGGTCGGGTTGTTGCTGCTGCGGCTGTTCGTGTTGCTGCTGTTGCTGCTGCTGCTGCTGCTGGTCCTGCTGCTGTTGCTGCTCTTGCTCCTGTTTCTGCTGCTGCTGCTGCTGGCGCTTTAAACTTGAATTTTTCCTCCTTAGCTTCTTGAATCTCTCCATCTGGGGTGTCTGTACAAGACCTGTCTCTCGAGCTGCTGATGAGTCCTCTGTGTCCGCTGCTGCTGCTGCTGCTGCTGCTGGGCTGCTGCTGCTGCTGCTGCTGCTGTTCGTGAGTTTTGCTGCTGCTTCCTTCTCCCGTGCTGCGCGGGGCGCCTGCAAGGAGCTGACCATCTTTGGCAGCTGCTCTGGAGTTTGTTTGGGCTTTGGCTTTTTCTTTTTGTGTCCCTTCTGCTGCTTCTGCTGCTGCTGCTGCTGCTGCTGCTCTGGGGTGTACAGACAGAAGTCCAGCAGCAACTCCTCCCCCAAAGTGCAGCCCTCAGTCAGCCCCAGTTGGCTGTCAAGACGTTGCGAAAAAGATTCTAAAAATTAAAAATAATAAAAAATAATAATAAATAATAAATAAACAAATAAAAATAAAAAAGAAAAAGAAAATAGACAAAATACATCACAAAAGAAGACAAAAGAGGAAAAGAAATAAAAGACATCGGTGGAAATAAATGAGAAGAAAGCTTTTTTAAGCAGCAGCAGCAGCAGCAAAAGCAGCAGCAGCAGCAGCAGCAATAAGGAGAGCAGCAGCAGCAGCAGAAACGGCAACAGATAAAACCGAAATAGAACCAAAGAAATTAAATTAAAAATATAAAATTAAAATGGACAAGGCGGCAGTCCACGTTAAACCTTAACCACTCTAAAGATAAAATAATCAAATAATGAAATACCGAAATTATAGTTTAAATAAATAAATAAATAAATAAATAAATAAATAAATAGATGAATAAATATATAATTACTTAATTCTTTAAAACTTGCCTGGCCAGTATTGGGCGCAAATCGCGTCTTCAGGAATTACCCCCATCACCTGAGGTGTACATACACCTCAGCAGCACATTTTCTAGCAGCAGCAGCAGCAACAACAACAACTGTTGTAGAGCAGCAACTATAACAGCAGCAGAAGAAACTACTGCGACAGCAGCACGACTAACAGTAGCAGTAGCAGCAGCAGCAACTACTGCAACAACAGCAGCAGCAACCGCAGCAACAACAGCAACTACTGCAGCAGCAACAGCAGCAGCAGCAAAAGCAGCAACTACTGCAGAAGCAGCAGCAGCAGCAGCAACGCACCCTCCATGCTCCTGCAATAAGTTCTGAACAAAAGAAGCCTTCGGCATTTGTAGCATCTACAAAAAAGAAATGAAAATGAATTAAAATTAAAATTAAATTAAAATTAAATTAAAATTACAATCAAAATTAAAATTAAGATTAAAATTAAAATTAAATTAAAATTCAAAGTAAATTAGAATAGAAATAAAATTAAAATGACATAAATAAAAAGATAATAAAACTGCAAAAGTACAAACATAATGTGAGTAGAAAAAAAATAGAATTAAACAAATATAAAGACAAAAAGATATTAAAAAGACAATAAAAGTACAGCAATAAGTATGATAAAGACAAAAAGAAAATACAATTCAATTAATATTAAAACAAACAATAAAAGTATAACTATAAACATAACAAAAACAAGAAACTGCAATTAAACAAATATAAAAACAAACTAAAATAAACAAATAAATAACAAATAAATGTAAATATAATAAAAGGGCAATTAAATAATAATATAAAAATAAGAAAATATATAAAGAATAAAAGCACAGGCATAAACACAATAAAAATACAAAGAAGATACAACCAAACAAATACAAAAACAAAATAAATAAACAAATAAAAAATAAATAAACAAATAAGTAAACAAATAGACAAATAGATAAACAAATAAATAAACAAATAAGCAAATAAACAAACAAATAAATAAACAAATAAACAAATAGATAAACAAATAAATAAACAAAATAAACAAATAAACAAACAAATAAATAAATAAACAAATAAATAAACAAATAAACAAACAAATAAACAAATAAATAAACAAATAAACAAATAAGCAAACAAATAAATAAACAAATAAACAAATGAACAAACAAATAAATAAACAAATAAACAAATAAACAGAGAAATAAATAAACAAACACAAACCCAATAAAAGCCCAATTAATAAAACCAAAAATAAAAAATAAAAAATAAATAATTGAAAAGGCCCACCGTAGGGCTTTCTGGTGAGAAGTTTGGCCAGCGTGAGTTTATAATCTTTTCCAATTACAGATTTTAAAAATTGCAAAAGTGCAAAAAGCTTTTCTTCCGAGACGGCCCAGTAGAGGCGGCGCCAGACGATTCTGCGGTGTACGTACACCGCAGCGTTCACAGCGCGTTTCGGGTGTACGTACACCCCAGCTTGCGCAAAGTCGCACGGGAAAAGAAGCGCTTTTTCGCCGAAAACACTTCTTTTTCCCCCGTTTTTTCTCTATTTCGATTTATTTCTTTCGTTTTGTTGTTTTACTTCGAAAGTTTTATCTTTTTGCATCTTTTTCCCCTTCTTTAAGTGCACTTTCAGTTGGGAGGTCGGGCGGCATTCAAAACGGGAAATGATTCAAAACAGAAGTGAAAGGACACGCGAAAAAGGAAAAAAGGAGGAAAGAAAGAAGGAAAGAAAGAGATGATAAGGGAGATGAAAAGAGACAAAAAAGAAACAAAAAGAAACTCAAATGGAACAAAAAGAAGAAACAAAAAAGAAATAAAAAGAGATTAAAAGAAACAAAAAAAGACTAAAACAGACAAAAGAAACAGCAAACGTACCTTTGATAAACCCTGTACCATTTGTTGTTGACCAGAGAAGACCAAGCCGTCAAAATAACCCCCTTAGGAAAACAAACAAACCCTAAACCCTAAACCCTAAACCCTCAGCCCTAAACCCTAAAATAGTAAGTGCCTATCCTCACGTTTAAATCCCACGCCCGGGCCCCAAACCCTTGCAGGTGGCGCGCTTCCCCCCTCGCCCGCTGCCTAAACCCTAAGCCCTAAACCCTAAACCCTAAACCCTAAACCGTAAAACCTAAACCCTAAACCCTCACCGTGTCGCCCATGCACTCCAAAATGTAAACCTCTCCTCTTCGGTTTCTCAAAACCATTCCAACATGATCATAAGTGCCTCGGGTGATGAGCCGCTGCACGCGCGCGTTGAACTTCAAGGTGCTGAGCCAAACCCTAAACCCTAAAACCTAAACCCTAAACCCTAAACCCTAAACCCTAAACCGTCGACCCAAAACCCTAAGCAGCTTCGCGAATATGAGGGTCCTCGGTGCCTGTCTTCTGCGCAGCAGAGCCTCTCTCTCGCCGCCTGCGCACCCCTAAACCCTAAACCCTAAACCCTAAACCCTAAACCCTCGCGCTACCGAAAAAGCAGAATGTCTCCGGTTCCGCAGACGTCCTGAAAGGCCCTCGGGTTTACTCTGTCTATTTTCCAAAAACACTTTTGAGATGCAACAAGGGCTGCTGTTTCTTCATCTTTCGCTTTGCTGCTGCGGTAGCTGTCTCGCAGACACGCCACCCACAACAGCACTTCTTGTGGGGGTCCCTGCAGCAGCAGCAGCAGCAGCAGCAGCAGATGCGGCAGCAGCAACGGCGCAAACGCAGCAACGGCAACCGCTGCAGCAGCTGCAGCAGCAGCAGCAGCAGCGCGCCACCAGCAGCAAATCCTACACGCCAACCCCACAAACTAGAATACACAAACAGCAGCAGCAGCAGCAACAGCAGCGGCTTGCCTTGAGCTCGAAGACGCGTTTGCTGCCGACAGGTTTGATGCGAAAAACGATTTCCTTCGGCGCTGCTGCTGCTGCTCCAGCAGCAGCAGCAGCAGCAGCAGCAGCAGCTCCGCCCTTGCGGCCTTCTCTGCCGCCACAGCAAATCAAATCCATTAAGGCTGAAAACAAAAATAAAAAAGAATTAAAATAATTCAAACTTCTTTTCTTTCTTATTTCTTTTATATTTATTTCACTTCTTATTTTCATGTTTCTTTTATACTCCTTTTTCTTATTTTTATATTTCTTTTTCATTTTTTACATTTCTTTTTCTTTTCCTTTTCTTTTCCTTTTGCTCTTTTTTGTTTTTCATTTTTGATCCACTTTTGTCTCTTTTTACATTCTTTTATCACTTTTTGTGCTTTTGTTTCTTTTTTTCTTTTTTGCCTTTTTTGATTTCTTTTTGATTTTGTAATTTCCTTTCTTTCTATTTTTAGTTTTTTCCCACATTTTATCTCTTTCTGTCTTCTAGTATTTCTTTTTTATTCTTTTTTATCTTTTTTATTCTTTTTTTTCTTTTTGTCTTTTCCTGTTTTGAGTAACTTAATTTTATTTATTTATATTTATATAGTTGATTTAATTTGTTTAGTTCAATTGATTAATCTACTTTATTTAATTTTATTAATCAATTTAATTTAATTAATTAATTTAATTTAATTTAATTTAATTATTTAATTTGAATTTAGACTCACAAGCTTTTCTTTCGACTTCGACAAAACTCGCAGAAGGGCCCAAAGGGATTGTTTGCGGGTCCCACAGGCACTGCAGCAGCAGCAGCAGCAGCAGCCAAATAAATAAATAAATAAATAAATGAATAAAAACATAAATTAATAATGAATGAGTTGTGAAAATACGAACTAGTAAACATAAAAGCAAATTTAAAATGATAAAGCAGCAACAGCAGCAGCAGCAGAAGCAGCATGTTTGAGCAGCAGCAGCAGCAGTATCATAATCATCATCATAATTATCATCAGCAGCAGCAGCATAATCATCATCACCAGCAGATAATAATAGCAATAGCCAGCAGCAGCAGCAGCGTCATTGACAGCAGCAGCAGAGTCACTGGCAGCAGCAGCAGCATAACCATCGGCAGCAGCAGCACAATCCTAATCAACAGCAGCAGCAGCAGCATAATCATCATCAGCAGCATTATCATCATCATCATTAGGAACAGCAGCAGCAGCACAACAATAATAACAATAACCAGCACCAGCAGCTGCAGCAGCACAACAATAATAACAATAACCAGCATCATCACCATCAGTAGCAGCAGCAGCACAGCAGCAGCAGCAGCAGCACAGCAGCAGCACAGCAGCAGCACAGCAGCAGCAGCAGCAGCAGCAGCAGCACAGCAGCAGCAGCAGCAGCAGCAGCAGCAGCAGCAGCAGCCGCAGAGATGCCTGGATTTTGATCTTGATGAGGTCGAGATCGAGGACTCCGAGGGGCCTTTTGTCTCCTTTTTTTTTAAAATAAAAAAATCTTTTTTCCCGAAGTTCAAACCACCGCTGCTGCCACACAGCAAGTGCAGCAGGACTGCGCTTCCGCAGCAGCCCGCAGCAGCAAGGCAGCTGCTGTGAGCCAGCAGCAGCAGCAGCAGCAGCAGCAGACACGACAAAGCCACATGCTCATGCCTAATTGGTCCAATTTGTTGCATTTATTTCGATTTGTTTATTTAATTTGTTAATTTAATTTAATTAATTTAATTAAGGATTAAAAAACTGAAAAAAGAATAAAAGTGAAGACAGTGGGAGGAAACAGAAGAAAAAGGGAAATTAAATGTATAAAAGGGAATTTTGAAAAGCAAAATTAAATTAAATTAAATTAAATTAATAAAAAGAAAAAAGGGAACTAAAAGATTTAAAAATTTTTAAATAGTTGCTGTGAGTTGTCCCAAACAACAGCAACAGAACAGCATCAGCAACAGCAGCAGCAGCAACAGCAGCAGCAGCAGCAGCAGCAGCACAAGCCGCAGCAGCAAAAGCAGCAGGAGGAGGAGCAGCAGCAGGAGCAGGAGCACAAGCAGCAGCAGCTGAAGCAGCAGCAGCAACAGCGGCACCAACGCAGCAGCGAAAGCAGCCGCACCAGCAGCAGCAGCAGCAGCAGCAACTCACGGGCTGGGAAGCAGCAAAGCGGAAGTCCTCAACAGCCTCCACCGACTCGGCGCTGCAGCGCCGCGAGCGCGCATGCAGAGAGTCCAGCAGCAAATCGTCCCCAGCTGCAGCAGCAGCAGCAGCAACAGCAGCAGCAGCAACAGCAGCAGCAGCAGCTGTGAGTTTATTGGTGGGATTAGCTGCGAACAAGCAAGTTGGAGACAACGGGACGGGGACTTACGCGGCGGGGGGAGAGGTGCTGCTGCTGCTTCTGCTGCTGTGTCTGCTGCTGCTGCATCGGTTGCTGATTTTTCTGCAGCAGCAGCAGCAACACCATCAGCTGCTGCTGCTGCTTCTGCTGACCCAGAATCCCCTGCGTCTCTTTCTGCTTCAGCTGAGTCTTCCTCCCCGCTCTGCATGCAAACACACAAGCTGCTGCTGCTGCTGCTGCTGCAACCGTTGCTGCTGCTATGATCGTGGCTGCTGCTGCTCCTCGTCCTGCTGCCACAGCTGCAGTCACTGCTGTTGCTGCTGCTGCTGCTGCT